>NW_021703012.1:0-1299 GCF_005190385.1 Monodon monoceros
GTACTCAGTGAACTCGGAGGGAAAGTGATGCATACCCGAGAGGCTTAGGAGTCCTGAAAAGTGTACTTTCTTGAAAGTAAACATATAAGCGACTAAGAACTCATGGAAACAGCTGCCTGCCTCCCTTTCTGCACGGCTGCTAAGGGCCTAACCTGGAGACAAATTTTCACGTTGAGATTCCCTTAGCTCTAGAGCTGGTCAGGCGGACCCCAACCGCGGCCAATGAAGCACCTGCTTTACACAGAGCAGACTCATATTTTTTCCCGAAGCACTCTTACAGGGTTTACAGCTCTGTGAAGAGCAGGGAGTGTCAGGTGTCTTCAAGGCAGCGTGAATGCAGCCTTCAAAATGGGAAAGCAAGGCTAGCTCCAGCAGGACCCCATTTCCATGGGCACACTCAGCATACAACCCTTTGCTTTCTAACAAGCCGAAAGAGACACAGCTTACCCTGTGTTTCCTTCCCCGAATCAACTTCTCGAAGTGGGGTGTTCTGCATTAAGCGAACTGCCTCAACCAGGGAACGCCGCAGCTGCTCCTCTGGGCCTGTCGCTATTCAAAAGCCTGCAGTGCCACAGGAAGAACGGGACTTAAATTGCAGTAAGAACGCAAGCCGACTATCTCTGGGAGGCACAGTGACTTCAGGCAGGAGGTCCTTGTTGGAATGCGAAGCCTAGGGTTTCTCAGAGTTTAGCTCAGCCTAGGGCAATGCGAAAGACTTGGACGCCGTGTGGGACGTGCCAGAACGGTGTTCGTGAACGTGTGCGAGTGCTGAGGAAATTAAGCTGCTCCCAAAGAGAGTGCAGTGCGTTTCCCTACGCTCGGCGTACACAGAGGGGCTCTAAAGGGCTACGGGCCTGGATGTTGCTTAGCAGATCCAGGTGGGCCTTGCGACACTCAGTGTTCCTGCCGGGAGCAGGGTGCCCACGCCAGCCTCCTAGGTGTCCAGAAGACTCTGCTACCGTTGAAGGTACCCAGAGGCGAGGCCACCGCCTCCTGGAAACAGCTGCACGCCTCCGCTTCTGCACGGCAAATCAGGGCCCTACTTCTAGGCCTGTGTTCATGCTGGGTGTGCCGTTAGCGACACTGCATGGTAAGATGCTGACTTCCTCCTCGAGCAGAGTGACTTCAGCCACGAGTTCCTCGAAGTATGCAAAGCACAGTGTTTTCTCAGCGCAGCTCACACAACGGCCCTGGCAAAGTCGGAATCACCAGAAGTGTTGTCCTGAGGCTGTTCGAGGACTCTGGAAACGTAGCGCTCCTCAAGGAACGTACAGTGTGTTGCCCATCAATCGGCACGCA
>NW_021703013.1:0-2389 GCF_005190385.1 Monodon monoceros
GGGTCGCTTAGGGCAACCATAACCCAGTTCCAGCCCTAATGCTGACCCTTCAAAGCACCAACACCAAGCCACATCTAATCAAGTCACACAAATACATCATGAGAAAGAAATGTACACCGGTATACCTTACAAATATGAACACAAGAATCCTCCACAAAATTAGAACAACATGGAGCCAACAGAACATTAAATGGATGATGCCATAAGCAACTTTCTGCACACTGGAAATGTCAGGTTGTTCAACATATTAAACCTAAGCAATGTACTGAAGAACTATAAAGAAGTGAAGGCAAAGCACATGATCCTATCAATTACTGCACGAAAGGCTATAATCAAACTCCAGTGCTATTTCATGATACAAGCACTCAAGAAAATAGGAATAAAAGGAAGTTTGTTCAATATGAAAAAGAGTAGTATACAAAGCCACAGCAAACACCATGCTCAATGTTAAAAACTGAAAGATTCACTCCTGAAATCAGGAACAAGGCCAGGAAGCTGGCCTCCACCGCTAATAATAGTGTACTGGAAGTTCTACCCAGGGTTTTGAGGGAAGAAACCAAAGGCATCCATATGTGAATGGAAAAATTAAAACTGTGTCTATTCACAGAACACAGATCACACCATCTTATATATAAAACTTCCTGTAACAACAAAAAATTATTTGATTAAGCAGTAATTCAGCAAAATTATAGAAAAAAATATCAATTCACAAAAAATCTATCTTATACATATATACTAGCAATAAATAATCTGAAAAAGAATTTATGAAAACAATTCTATTTTAAATACTGTCAACATTCATTTTTAGGAATATATTTAATCAAGATACAAGACTTGCTTTTCTGTATGTAAAGCTGGCTGAACGTTTGAAATTACTGGAAAGTCAAGTACTTTTCAAAACACCATGTCAAAACCATGCCAGAAAGGCAGAGGAAACATCAAACTTCATACAGAGGCCAAGCCTTACCCAGATCCAGTTCACCCCAAGTCCACATGTCATTTAGAGGCACTGTGGAAAGACTTATTAGGACTTGCCAATATAAAGGACTTCCCTTTCTTCCCTGTTGTGGATGACTTGGATGTGGTAGAAACAGCGGGATTTTGGAAGTTCAATTTTCCACATCATTCCACCAAAAAAAACTGTTAGAAATAATAAATGAATTCAGTAAAGACGCAAAATCAGTACACACAACTCAACTGCATTTCTAAACACTAATAATGAACCATCAGAAAGAGAAAAATACCCTATTTACAACTGCATCAAAAAGAACAAAATACCAAGGAATAAATTTCACCGAGGATGTGAAAGACCTGAAAACGTTAAGACACTCATGAAGACACTGAAGAAGACACAAGTCGGTGGAGAGACACCCCGTGCTCGTGGAATGCAAGAATTACTGTTGCTAAAATGTCCCTTCTACCCAAAGCGGTGTACACAGGGAAGGCAGGCCGTCCTGAAATTCCAACGGTGTTTTTCACAGAAATGGAGCAAATCCTCCTAAGATGTGTGTGGAGCCACAAAGGACCCCGAAGAGCCAAGGCGACCCTGAGAAACGAGAACGGGCCGCAGGCATCTCCCTCCCTGACTTTACACTTCATCACGAAGCTACAGTCCCCAAAACAGTGCGGAACTGGCTCAAAACAGGCGCACAGACCAGAGGGACGGGACGGAGAGCCCAGAACCCACCCCGCACGGTGGGGGGGGAGGGGCCGTTAAGTTACGACAAGGGGGCCAGGGACACACCGAGCGGAAGGGCAGCCCCACGGTAAACGGTGCGGGGAAGACTGCACACCCCATAACCCACGCGGCTCCACCGCGCACCAGCCTGACCAAAAACCCACCTTTGCACACCAAGCCCTTCCTGGGTCGCACGAATACGGGCCCCCTCAGCCGTCAGTCGCCCCCAGGAAGCTTCTCCACACTTTTCCTCACTGTCTCCTCACCTGTTCCAACGGCGACGCCTCCGTCCTCAGGAAACCCAGCTCCCGTCAGCGTGGACGCAGCCCCACGTTGTCCTGAAGCCGAAACTCCAGCGAGTCCTGAGGAGCCCGAGCGCCCGTCAGCAGCCGCAGCCCGGCGCTGCCTGAGGAGACACAACTCCCCTCAGCTGCGCTCAGAGCCGGGTCCGCGGCGAACGCGCATGCGCTGTGGGTCAGAAAGGCGGACTCCGCGCCACCCTGTGGTCGGTGCGGGAAGTGCTGGCAGCGCTTCCACACGGTTCACTGGAGACAACGCCCCCTGCTGGCTGAACCCATTAAATTGTGGAAATTCAAAGGAAGACAATATGCCATAGTTTCTCCAAAGTAGTTAAGGAACAATGAATTGGAAACCATATGGAATAAAACGAATGTAGACACAAGCTTTACAACTTACACCAAATTCACTCAA
>NW_021703014.1:0-2369 GCF_005190385.1 Monodon monoceros
TAATAAAGCCATGCAAATCCAGTCTACAAAAATATTCACTTCAGAGCTGTCAGAAGGATCGTCATCAAAAATGTCTACAGAGAATAAATGCTGAAGGGGTTTTAGAGAACTGCGTACCCTCTAGCTGCTGGTGGGATGTAACCTGGTAACAGCCAGTAGTGAGAACACAATGGAGGCGCGTTTAAAGGTAAAAATTGAGCTACCATGTGATCTGGTAGGCCCACTGATGGGCCTATCACCTGAGTAGACCAGAATCAAAAAGACACAGGCTGACAATCCTTCACTGCAGCAACATGTACCATAGCCAAGACCTGGAAGAAACCAAAATGTCCATCAACAGAAAAATGCACCAAGAAGAAGTGGTCCATGTACACAATGGAATATTAGCCATGGAAAAGCATGGAACAATGCTGTTGGCACCACCATAGAAGGATCTAGAGATAATCACCCTACCTGAAGTAAGAAAGAAAACGAAAGACATATATTCTATGACATTACTTATAGATGTTACCTAAAAATTGATATCCATGAAATAATTTCCAAGAGAAGGACACTCATAGATTCAGAAAACCAAATTATGTTTAACCAAATGGAAAGGTGTAAGGAAGGTAAGAATTAGGATATGGGGGTTAACAGACATGTAGTAATACATATGAAATATATAATCACAAAATACCTATGGAATGCTAAAAGAGGTGTAATAACACTCTGTAATAACCTACATGGGAAAGGATCCAAAGATGAATAGATCAATACATTGATATAATGAATCAGATTCTGTACACCTAGAAAAAACACAGTATTTTTATCCAATTTGCTGTGATAATAAATAAAAATTAAATTTAAAAAACAAACAAGAAGTAAGGAGATGTAAGCCCTTGGGGGTTTTCCCTGGCACGTTCCACTCTAATTTGCAGCCTACTAACAGGATTCCCAGAAAGGCTCTGTTGCCCAAAAACCCAGAGTTGGAAATGTAGAAATGCTGCCACCTTGTGGCCGTTTCCCGCAAGAGCGGCTTTAAACCCACAGCTAATGCTCACTTAACATTCACAAAGACTCAGGGCCTGTAAAGGACACCTGCCCTCAAAAAATGTCCTGAGCTAGGGAATGGCCAAACAAAATTCAAAACAGGCAAATGTTTCAACTAGATAGTATGAAGAGATAAGTTTTACACACTCTTCTTCAAAAGAAAGGAAAATGGGTAAAAGCTCAACATCAGGAAATATAAGACTCATGCAAATCTAATCTACAAAAAGGTTTCAATTCACACAACTCAACTACCATCATCAAAAGTTCTACAAACAATACATGCTGAAGGGGTTTTAGTTAACTCTGTACCCTCTAGCTGCTGGTGAGATGTAAAGTGGTAACAGCCAATAATGAGAACAGAAAGGAGCTGCGTTTAAAAGTAAAAACTGGGCCTTCCCTGGTTGCACAGTGATTGAGAGTCCGCCTGCAGATGCAGGCGACACGGGTTCGTGCCCCGTTCCGGGAAGATCCCACATGTTGTGGAGCGGCTAGGCCCATGAGCTATGGCCACTGAGCCTGCACATATGGAGCCTGTGCTCTGCAACAGGAAAGGCCGCAACAGTGAGAGACCCACATACCTCAAAAAAAAAAAAAAAAGAAAAACCGAGCCACCATTCCATCCAGCATGCCCAACACTGAGCCTCTCAACTGAGAAGACCACAATCGAGAAGATAGAGGCTGCAACAGCTTCACTGCAGCCATTTTCACAATAGCCAAGATACAGAAGCAACCAAAATGTCCATCAGCAGATGAATGGATAAAGAGGAAGTGCTCCATGTACACAATGGAATATTAGCCATGGAAAACAATGAAACACTGCTCTTTGAGGCACCATTGATGAGCCTAGGGATAATCACAGTACACGAGGTAAGTCAGAAAGTAAAAGACATATACAATGATATCACTTATAGGCGTTATCTAACAACTGACACAAATGAACATACTTCCACAGAGAAAGACACTCACAGACTTAGAAAACAAATTATGCTCATCTAAAAGGAAAGGTGGGGGGAATGGATAAATTAAGATCAGGTTTACCATACGTGTACAAATACCTATTAAATACGTATATCAAAAAGACTGACCATATGGCGAGGGAGGTCTATGGAACACTCTTCAATAATTTACATAGGAAGAGGATCTGTACATATATATATATATATATATATATATATATATATATATAATGTACAAACGAACCAGATTGTGTACACTTAGGACAAACAATATTCTAATCACTATCCCGATTAAAAAAATTAAAACAACATACAAGAGGTAATGTGACATAAACTTATTGGGGTTTTTCCTGGCACATTCCATTCTAATGTACGACCTGGGAA
>NW_021703015.1:0-1035 GCF_005190385.1 Monodon monoceros
AATGCACAGAAATCTCTGGCATTCCTATACACTAATGATGAAAAATCTGAAAGTGAAATCAAGAAAACTCTCCCATTTACCATTGCAACAAAAAGAATAAAATATCTAGGAATAAACCTACCTAAGGAGACAAAAGACCTGTATGCAGAAAACTATAAGACACTGATGAAAGAAATTAAAGATGATACAAACAGATGGAGAGATATACCATGTTCTTGGATTGGAAGAATCAACATTGTGAAAATGACTCTACTACCCAAAGCAATCTACAGATTCAATGCAATCCCTATCAAACTACCACTGGCATTTTTCACAGAACTAGAACAAAAAAATTTCACAATTTGTATGGAAACACAAAAGACCCCGAATAGCCAAAGCAATCTTGAGAATCAAAAATGGAGCTGGAGGAATCAGGCTCCCTGACTTCAGACTATACAAGAAAGCTACATTAATCAAGACAGTATGGTAATGGCGCAAAAACAGAAATATAGATCAATGGAACAGGATAGAAAGCCCAGAGATAAACGCACATATGGTCACCTTATCTTTGATAAAGGAGGCAAGAATGTACAGTGGAAAAAGGACAGCCTCTTCAATAAGTGGTACTGGGAAAACTGGACAGGTACATGTAAAAGTATGAGATTAGATCACTCCCTAACACCATACACAAAAATAAGCTCAAAATGGATTAAAGACCTAAATGTAAAGCCAGAAACTATCAAACTCTTAGAGGAAAACAGGATGAACACTCTTTGACATAAATCACAGCAAGATCCTTTTTGACCCACCTCCTAGAGAAATGGAAATAAAAACAAAAATAAACAAATGGGACCTAATGAAACTTAAAAGCTTTTGCACAGCAAAGGAAACCATAAACAAGACCAAAAGACAACCCTCAGAATGGGAGAAAATATTTGCAAATGAAGCAACTGACAAAGGACTAATCTCCAAAATTTATAAGCAGCTCATGCAGCTCAATAACAAAGAAACAAACAACCCAATCCAAAAATGGGCAGAAGACCTAAACAGACATTT
>NW_021703016.1:0-1140 GCF_005190385.1 Monodon monoceros
GCCACCCCAACGTTTGGGACGGCTCTGTATACAAGAACCTCGTCTACAGTACAAGTTAAATATCCGAGAAAGCAAAAAATGGATAAAGAATTTGTGGTACGTACGTAAAATGGAATATCACTCAGCAATTAAATCTACGTCATCAGGCCCGTAGCGGCATAATGAGTGGATTCAGGTACGATGATTCTACGAGAAATAAATCACACAGAAAAAGAAACATCATAAGATATCACTAATACACGGAATGTAACAGTGGCTACACATGAACTGAATTACAATACAGAACAGGGTCTCAAATTTAGAAAACCAACTTATGCTTGCTTATGGGGAAAGGAGAGTTGGGGTGCTGAATAAAAGCAGAAATTGAAATTAGCACAGATACTGTTCCATAAGCCAAATATATAATAAACAAGACCTACTCCTTGCTCAAAGAAATGGACTCAACACCCCGTATTCAACGCCTGGGAATATACGTGACAAGTAAGAATCTTAAAACCCATGGATTTATATGTCTCCATAAGGAAATCAAGCACGTGTACAGCGGCCTAAACGCAGCAGTGTGAATCCGATAAATCCCATTATCAAAATAAATTTCAAAAACAAAACAAAATGACAGTGAAATAGAGAGCAATTCTTAAATAATTCATTCAGGGCTTGTGATGCAACCTGGATTTACCACATTTACACCCAGAGCTGGGTGAGATATAAGTCTGGACACTTCGGGCTGATAGCATTGATGAAGTTCGGTGAGCAAACGCAGACCCTTTGAAGTCATACTGCATAGTACCCATTCCATGGGTCCCAACTCTCCAGGTTGATGGGATTCTTCCTTCAGCTAAAACATGCATGGGAAACCCAGAGTATGGTCCACCGTGTGATTGGGAAACGTTTTCAAATGCATCTCAGTTTTTGTCCCCTGGTACTCGGGTTCACCATTCCAGGCGCTTTACTAACACTCTCCCCACTTGGAGAGTCAGTGCCTTAAACCTCCTGTTTGGCACAGTTTGCAATTTCTGTGCAAGATGAACAGGAATAGGGAGAACCAATGAGAGAGTAGCTGTAGGTGTCTGCACGGGCAAATGGAACGCTCATTTCCCACCAGGAAGAGGAATTAACCAAAGGCTCAGCGTGCCCTGCCGG
>NW_021703017.1:0-1615 GCF_005190385.1 Monodon monoceros
AAACCGATTTTAAAGAAATTCTAAACAAATAATCAAACAAACAAAAAAACCCTCACCACAGTCAGAGGAAAGTAGAGTAAAACATCCTGACTGGTTCTAAATAGCACATCAAAGTGCAATTACATGCAACAGTTTCTCCCTCTAATGGAGGGAATTAGAACACAGTGTTAAATTTTTGTGAAAAAGTATACCGTCCTCCTACAAAGTATTCATAATTCATGTCCCTTACATGGAAATATGGAACCAAAAAAGTTAGAAAGTAAAATTGCTTGATATTCTATTACTTAAGTAAGACTAATGATAAGGCTTTGGAATAATTTTCCTTCCTGTCATCTGCTCCCCTTCCTCCCTTCTGTACACCGGCTAGGGTGATTTTTCTGGGACAAAGCTCCCATCATATTGGATATCAAATTTTATGTTCAACTTTTCTCCATTTAACATTGAAATCAATCATTTCTCATATAATCAGGGGATTCATAACCTTGATTTTTTTTGTGTGGGCTACAAAATATTCCACTGAGTGGGTTTACTGGTTAACCATTTTACACATTTAAATTCTTTCCAACTTTTCAATATTATCAGACAATAACCGTTTTTATGCATGAAAGCTTTTTTCCATATTGAGAATACGTTCTTACAATAAATCCATAAAAATGAGTTTGAGATCAAAGCAAATGAACATTTTTAAGGCTCTGAGGTAGGTATCTCCAAACTTCTTTCCAAAAGATTTCTGAGATTTTATACTGCCATCAGCGATGTATCACTTGGTATATGACCTCTACTACAACTGTTGGCTTATTTCCTCACGTAGAGTGCAAGTTATTTGAAGATAGGGGCTGTATTTTATTGTTTATCCCCAGCACCTGTGCCTAGCACAACGTAGACGGTCAATAAATAATTGCTTAATAAGGAAAATCCCTGCCAATACAAGATGTACGTGTGTGAAAAACAGACTGTGTGTTTTTCTCTAACTGGATAGATGAAAACTTGTCATCTTCTTTAATGTGCAATTTTTTTTCTTATAATTAGCAATTAAATTTCTAGATTATATTGTAAAAATTCAGATTCTCGAGGCAAATGGGCCTGGCACTACCCATTAGCTATATAACCTTGGACAAGTTCTATAACTCTAGGTCTCAACTTCCTCATCTATAAAATGGAGATAAGCTCCCATATCACAGAGCTCTTGTGAGGATTACATGAGTTAAAACACATATAAAATTAGAAGAGTGCTTGGTACACAGCATATGTTCAATTAACGCTGAATGAATAACATGTGAACGCAAACAGTAGTGAAGGGCTTAAAATGAAATAGTCTCATCCCACTCCCACATCCAGCAGTCAAGAAGCGACCAATTCTTTACTCAGGCTTTTAATTGTAAAATACGATAATGTGTACTGAGAAGTGCTCAGGACAAAATTGTCAATGTGACAAATAAAATAAGAATACTTACATAACCACTACTTGAATCTGAAAGTATTGATACTTGTCAGCATCTCAAACCCCCCCATATCCTTTTCCCATCACAATCTCCTTCTCTCTTCCCAGTTAAACACCATCCTCATTACTTGACAATCCTTTCCTTTAACCTGCATGCATCCCTAACAAAAGAGT
>NW_021703018.1:0-1067 GCF_005190385.1 Monodon monoceros
CATGGCCGCTGAGCCTGCGCGTCCGGAGCCTGTGCTCCGCAACGGGAAGGGCCACAGCAGTGAGAGGCCCGCGTACTGCAAAAAAACAAACAAACAAAACAAATAACGCTTTTCTTTCTCGCTCCAGCCAGGTTTGTACGAATAAATTCCTGCCATGGACTTAAAAATATCTCATGTATCATGCAGAGCTGAGCAGATGTCCCTTTTCTAGGTTTTTTTTCAGCCTCCTTCCGAAGCTCTGAATGCTAGTGATTCAGTGGAAGGGGAGCCTGCATCACCTACAAGAAAAGAAAACCACATCAGCTAATATCACACAAATACTGTGCCTGCAGGAAATGAATTAAACATGGATGAGACAGGAGACAGCGGGGCCACTTACGATGCTGTTGCAAAAACCCAGGGGCAGGGGACAATGGATTTAACTAAGGCGGTGGTGGCGGAAGGGGAGAGACACATTAAAGAAGTATTAAGACATTAGTGTTGGGGCTTCCCTGGTGGCGCAGTGGTTAAGCATCCGCCTGCCAATGCAGGGGACACGGGTTCGATCCCTGGTCCAGGAAGATCCCACATGCTGCGGAGCAACTAAGCCCACAAACCACAACTACCGAGCCCACGAGCCACAACTACTGAGCCCGTGCACCTAAAGCCCGTGCTCCGCAACAAGAGAAGCCACCGCAGTGAGAAGCCCGTGCACTGCAACGAAGAGTAGCCCCCGTTCGCCGCAACTAGAGAAAAGCCCGCGTGCAACAACGAAGACCCAATGCAGCCAAAAAAAAAAAAAAAAAAAGACATTAGCGTTAAGGTCCAGATGGTAAGGCTTCACCTGTGGTTGTTTGCTCCAGGAGGATGTGGCCTTTACACTGAAAGTGAAAGGGCGTGTGCAGAGGCATGGCCAGTGCATTGTCAGGGTAGTGGACCAAAGGGAAGACTCCGTCAGGCTAAAGCTATGGACGCTGGGCACCAGGCTGTAGTGCGCCGGCTTGGTGTCCGGGCTAAAGCTGTGGACGCTGGGCACCAGGCTGTAGTGTGCCGGCTTGGTGTCCGGGCTAAAGCTGCGGACGCTGGGC
>NW_021703019.1:0-1680 GCF_005190385.1 Monodon monoceros
AGAAGTTGTGGTACGTACGTACAATGGAATATCACTCAGCAATGAAACCTATGTCATCAGGCCCGTAGCGGCATAATGAGTGGATTCAGGTACGATGATTCTACGTGAAATAGGTCACAAAGAAATAGAAACATCAAAAGATATCACTAATACACGGAATGTAAACTTGGCTACACATGAATTGAATTACAAAACAGAGCAGGGTCTCAAATTTAGAAAACCAACTTATGCTTGCTTTTTGGGAAAGGTGAGTTGGGGTTCTGCATAAAAACAAAGATTGAAATTCGCACAGATACCGTTCCATAGGCCAAATAAGTAATAGACAGGACCTACGCCTTGCTCAACGAAATGGACTCAACACCCATATTCAACGCCTAGGAATATACCTGCCTAGTAAGTATCTTAAAACCCATGGATTTATATGTCTCCGTAAGAGAATCAAGTGCGTGTTCAGTGCCTTAAACGCAGCAGTGAAAATCCGATAAATCCAATTATCAAAATAAATTTCAAAAACAAAACTCAATGACAGTGAAATACAGAGCAATTCTTAAATAATTCATTCAGGGCTTCTGATGCAACCTGGGTTTACCACTTCTACACACAGAGCTGGGGAGTCATAAGGTCGGACACTTTGGCCTGATAGTATTGGTGAGGTTCGGTGAGCAAATTCAGACCCTTTGAAGTCATACTGCATGGTACCCATTCCATGCGTCCCAAATCTCCAGGTTGAAGGGATTCTTCCTTCCGCTAAATCATGTATGGGAAAACCAGAGTATGGTCCACCATGTGATTGGGAAACGATTTCAAATGCATCTCAGTTTTCGTTCCTTTAAATATATTCAGGAAACAACGCATATGCCCTTTTTGGCCAACCAAGCAAGCCTGTCAAGGAAATCTGCACTACAATGGAGTCTCACTGCCACAAGGTCAAAAGGGTCATCTGAAATATGTGTAAAATCCAGAAAGGCAGGACAGGCCATGGAGAAGAGGGAGCATTGTTATGCTGATGGGCGGGATGTGAATTGCCAACAGCCACTCTGGAGAGTGTATGGTGTTTCCTGAAACACGTAAGAAACAAAGCAACACAGCCTATGGCACTTCCATTTATGGTCCTATAGCTTAGGGAAATTAAAATCAAAACCACACAGCCACCCCAAAGTTTGGAACGGCTCTGTTTACAAGAACATCGTCTACGGTACAAGTTAAATATGCCAGAGAGCGAAAAATGGATAAAGAAGTTGTGGTACGTACGTACAATGGAATATCACTCAGCAATGAAATCTATGTCATCAGGCCCGTAGGGGCATAATGAGTGGATTCAGGTACGATGATTCTACGTGAAATAAGTCACACAGAAAAAGAAACATCATAAGTTATCACTAATACACGGAATGTAAACTTGGCTACATATGAACTGAATTACAAAACAGAACAGGGTCTTAAATTTAGAAAACCAACTTATGCTTGCTTTTTGGGAAAGGTGAGTTGGGGTGCTGCGTAAAAACAGAGATTGAAATTCGCACAGAAACCGTTCCATAAGCCAAATATGTAATAGACAAGACCTACTCCTTGCTCTACGAAATGGACTCAACACCCCATATTCAACGCCTAGGAAGATACCTGCCTAGTAAGTATCTTAAAACCCATGGATTTATATGTCTCCGTAAGAGAATCAAGCGT
>NW_021703020.1:0-2866 GCF_005190385.1 Monodon monoceros
TAGCCACAGCAATCAGAGAAGAAAAGGAAATAAAAGGAATCCAAATCGGAAAAGAAGAAGTAAAGCTGTCACTCTTTGCAGATGACATGATACTATACATAGAGAATCCTAAAGATGCTACCAGAAAACTACTAGAGCTAATCAATGAATTTGGTAAAGTAGCAGGATACAAAATTAATGCACAGAAATCTCTGGCATTCCTATATACTAATGATGAAAAATCTGAAAGTGAAATCAAGAAAACACTCCCATTTACCATTGCAACAACAAGAATAATATATCTAGAAATAAACCTACCTAAGTAGACAAAAGACCTGTATGCAGAAAATTATAAGACACTGATGAAAGAAATTAAAGATGATACAAATAGATGGAGAGATATACCATGTTCTTGAATGGGAAGAATCAACATTGTGAAAATGACTCTACTACCCAAAGCAATCTACAGATTCAATGCAATCCCTATCAAACTACCACTGGCATTTTTCACAGAACTACAACAAAAAAATTCGCAATTTGTATGGAAACACAAAAGACCCCGAATAGCCAAAGCAATCTTGAGAACGACAAAAGGAGCTGGAGGAATCAGGCTCCCTGACTTCAGACTATACTACAAAGCTACAGTAATCAAGAGAGTATGGTACTGGCACAAAAACAGAAAGATAGATCAATGGAACAGGATAGAAAGCCCAGAGATAAACCCACGCACGTATGGACACCTTATCTTTGATAAAGGTGGCAGGAATGTACAGTGGAGAAAGGACAGCCTCTTCAATAAATGGTGCTGGGAAAACTGGACAGGTACATGTAAAAGTATGAGATTAGATCACTCCCTAACACCATACACAAAAATAAGCTCAAAATGGATTAAAGACCTAAATGTAAGGCCAGAAACTATCAAACTCTTAGAGGAAAACATAGGCAGAACACTCTATGACATAAATCACAGCAAGATCCTTTCTGACCCACCTCCTAGAGTAATGGAAATAAAAACAAAAATAAACAAATGGGACCTAATGAAACTTCAAAGCTTTTGCACAGCAAAGGAAACCATAAACAAGACCAAAAGACAGCCCTCAGAATGGGAGAAAATATTTGCAAATGAAGCAACTGACAAAGGATTAATCTCCAAAATTTACAAGCAGTTCATGCAGCTCAATGACAAAAAAACAAACAACCCAATCCAAAAATGGGCAGAAGACCTAAATAGACATTTCTCCAAAGAAGATATACAGAATGCCAACAAACACATGAAAGAATGCTCAACATCATTAATCATTAGAGAAATGCAAATCAAAAGTACAATGAGATATCATCTCACACCAGTCAGAATGGCCATCATCAAAAAATCTACAAACAATAAATGCTGGAGAGGGTGTGGAGAAAAGGGAACACTCTTGCACTGCTGGTGGGAATGAGAATTGGTTCAGCCGCTATGGAGAACAGTATGGAGGTTCCTTAAAAATCTACAAATAGAATTACCATATAACCCAGCAATCCCACTACTGGGCATATACCCTGAGAAAACCAAAATTCAAAAAGAGTCATGTACCAAAATGTTCATTGCAGCTCTATTTACAATAGCCCGGAGATGGAAACAACCTAAGTGCCCATCATCGGATGAATGGATAAAGATGTGGCACATATATACAATGGAATATTACTCAGCCTTAAAAAGAAACGAAATTGAGTTATTTCTAATGAGATGGATAGACCTAGAGTCTGTCATACAGAGTGAAGTAAGTCAGAAAGAAAAAGACAAATACCGTATGCTAACACATATATATGGAATTTAAGAAAAAAAAGGATGTCATGAAGAACCTAGGGGTGGGACGGGAATAGAGACGCAGACCTACTGGAGAACGGATTTGAGGATATGGGGAGGGGGAATGGTGAGCTTTGACAGGGCGAGAGAGAGTCATAGACATACACACACTAACAAAGGTAGTAAGGTAGATAGCTAGTGGGAAGCAGCCGCACGGCACAGGGATATTAGCTCAGTGCTTTGTGACAGCCTGGAGGGGTGGGATAGGGAGAGTGGGAGGGAGGGAGATGCAAGAGGGAGGACATATGGGAACATATGTATATATATAACTGATTCACTTTGTTATAGAGCAGAAACTAACACACCATTGTAAAGCAATTGTACCCCAAAAACGATGTTAAAAAAAAAAACACACGGTGCTGGGAGTGAGGTAGGCAGGAGTAGCCTCAAAACAGAGGGCCTATGGAATAGAAAAGGTGAGGAATACAGCAGCAGTTGGTACCCCGCAGCAGGTGGCCCGGAACACCAAGTCTATTGGATCCAGGCTTCACTGAACGCACACCAGAGAGACCCACACCATGAAACTGTGATCAAGCCAGACGTTGGGACCTCAGAGCAGAAGGCCCACATCACCATGAGGATAGGAACCTGGCAGGTGTGTCTTCGCACCACTGGGCGCACATCAGGAAATGTGGGGGAGCCCAGCATTTAGGGTCTGACGCCAGAGGTGCCATCATCACTGAGATGAGGAGGCTCCCAGCAGGCTCCAAATGACATCACAGGGCCCAAAGCGACATGCGCCAGGCAAGAGGGACCTCACAGAACAGGCCCACATCACAAAGCAGTGAGGAACCCAGGCAAGATCAGACTATCACCAGAAGGCCCACATCACCAAGGGGATGGAACAAGACAGGAGTGTCCTCACACCAGTGGGGC
This sequence comes from Monodon monoceros, assembly GCF_005190385.1. NCBI lineage: Eukaryota > Metazoa > Chordata > Mammalia > Artiodactyla > Monodontidae > Monodon > Monodon monoceros. Next base: position 2,702 of record NW_021703020.1, read on the forward strand.
CACACACACATCATCGAAAGTTGACGAACCCCGCACATGTGGCCTCAAACCAGAAGACCCACATCAACAAGGGGCTGGGAGTGAGGTAATCAGGAGTTGCCTCAAAACATAGGGCCCATGGAATAGAAAAGTGAGGAATCCAGCAGTTGGAACCACACAGAAGGT
>NW_021703021.1:0-1799 GCF_005190385.1 Monodon monoceros
ACTCCGAGAAGTGACCCAAGTAGGCAGCTTTTATACCTTTTAGACAAGAAACAATACATTTGTGAAAAATTGACAAAACAAAGAAGTTTTGTCTTAGGGTATTAAATTAGTAAACTAACACAGTTTGTTTATGCAGCCTTCTTAGCTTTCAGTTTCCTATCTTTGGTAGTTAGAATATCTCTCTACATTCTATTAACAGGAGGATACCTTTTGTAAGGGAGATTTATTTCCTGCTTTCAGGGGGACAATGAAGGTTCAGAGTGTCCTCCTTGGTTGTCTCTTAAGTATAACCAGTATGTCAAAGTGGCACATTTTAGGGTGGCCTGCACTGAACCACATCAAGTGATAAGTTCAGATGTACTAGGAACACATCCTATTACCACCATATGCAAAATTTTAGATCTTCACTCCCTGAAAACTATGAATTCACTACCCTCTAATCTTAAATGATCACACTTAAAATTATGAAGAGCTGAGTAAGAAGCATCAGAAGCTCTGGTTAATGTGTAATGCAGATGCACACGGCACACTGTGGAGAGAGGAGGCCTAAACAGACACTGAAAGGGAAATTTATGTTTAATTTCTCTTGTCCTGCCTTAAAATATAAATTTTATTTCATCAGTAGTTACAGAGGACAAAAGCAATTTTCAAAGAAGCTGGACGGGGAGCAGGCACTAGAATGGGAAGAGGTGGGTGTCAAAGGAAAGCTTCACTTGACGACTTGTACAGGGCGCCCCCAGCTGGTTCCTCTGACTGTCATACTTTATCAAGATTTTTTAAAATACAAAATATTTTTAAAAAAATAAAAATATTTATGAGGTCAGAGCAAGAGTACAAATTGAGGTCCACATACCACATGTCAAATATTTAAAATGTCTAACTACAGCTAGCAAACTGCTAATAAATATTCTTATCCTCACACTTTGGCAAACATTTAACTTCATAGAGACATGGAAGGCTGGTTGATATTTATAGTTGTTGGACCTTGTCATGGTGCTGACATGGTTCACCTAGGGGAAAAGCAATCCAGGCAGAAAAAGCTCAGCAGCCCCCGGTTCAGGTGGGGAATTTGGGAGTTCCTGATAGGAGAAATTCTAGGAGGTAAAATAATGTGCAGACTCCTCTACCTGTAGGATTGGATTGGGTATATCTGGAGAACACCAGAGAAATGCTCTACTGCCCAGGACACAGGCAACTCTTCCACCCATCACTGCTTTTTTTCTCTGAATTTAAGAGGGGAGGACTTCCTTGGTGGTCCAGTGGCCAAGACTCCACGCTCCCAATGCAGGGGCACCAGGTTGGATCCCTGGTCAGGGAACTAGATCCCACATGCTGCAACTAAGACACGGCACAGCCAAATAAATAAATACATAAATAAATAAATAAACGTATTAAAAAAAAAAAAAAGAGGGGAGAATGTTCTGTTCAGCGACCTTGACAGAAAACGTGCTCTGCCCCCATCCCCACAACTACTAGGCTCTCACTTCCCTTCCTTCCGAATTCCCATAGTCCACACCTTGCCCATTTTACTGACTCCATGCAGTGATGTTGGAGGATCAGGAGAACTGGGGGACTTGCTGCTTCCAAAAGGTGACAATCCATTTTGCCCACACTCTGCCCCATGAATAGTTACCTGCTCAGCTGGGTCTCCTCCAGCTGAGGCCCTGTCCTATGGCTCCAGAACCAAAAGGCACCTCCTGCCCTATCCCTTAATAGCTAAACCCAGGGAAACTCCCAGACCTCAAAGGAAGAAGAGGAATGGTGACCTCTTAGGGGAATCATGCATATGCACAAAGTGG
>NW_021703022.1:0-1399 GCF_005190385.1 Monodon monoceros
TTTCTAAGAGTTTGTCCATTTCTTCCAGGCTGTCAATTTTATTGGCATAGAATTGCTTGTAATAGTCTCTTAGAATGCTTTGTATTTCTATGGTGTCTGTTGTAACTTCTCCTTTTTCATTTGAATTTTATTGATTTGAGTCCTCTCCCTGTTTTTCTTGATGAGTCTGGCTAATGGTTTATCAATTTTTTTTATCTTCTCGATAAAACAGCTTTTAGTTTTATTGATCTTTGCTATTGTTTTTTGTTTCTATTTCATTTATTTCTGCTCTGATCTTTATGATTTCTTTCCTTCTACTAACTTTGGGTTTTGTTTGTTCTTCTTCCTCTAGTGCCTTTAGGTGTAAGGTTGGATTGTTTATTTGAGATTTTTCTTGTTTCTTGAGGTAAGCTTGTATAGCTATAAACTTCCCTCTTAGAACTGCTTTTGCTGCATCCCATAAGTTTTGGATCATTGTGTTTTCATTGTCACTTGTCTCCAGGTATTTTTTGATTTCCTTTTTGATTTCTTCAGTGATCTCTTGGTTATTTAGCAATGTATTGTTTAGCCTCCATGTGTTTGTGTTTTTTACATTTTTTCCCCTTTAATTCATTTCTAATCTCATAGCATTGTGGTCAGAAAAGATGCTTGATATGATTTCAGTTTTCTTAAATTTACTGAGGCTTAATTTGTGACCCAAGATGTGATCTATCCTGGAGAATGTTCCACGTGCGCTTGAGAAGAAAGTGTAATCTGCTATTTTTCAATGGAATGTCCTGTGAATATCAATTAAGTCTGTCTGTTCTATTGTGTCATTTAAAGCTTCTGTTTCCTTATTACTTTTCTGTTTGGATGGTCTGTCCATTGGTGTAAGTGAGGTGTTAAAGTCCCCCACTATTATCGTGTTATTGTCAATTTCCTCTTTTATATCTGTTAGTAGGTGCCTTATGTATTGAGGTTCTCCTATGTTGGATGCATAAATATTTACAATTGTTATATCTTCTTCTTGGATTGAACCCTTGGTCATTATGTACTGTCCTTTTTTGTGTCTTGTAATAGTCTTTATTTTAAAGTCTATTTTATCTGATATGAGTATTGTTACTTCAGCTTTCTTCTGATTCCCATTTGCATGGAATATCTTTTTTCCATCCCCTCACTTTCAGCCTGTATGTGTCCCTAGGTCTGAAGTGGATCTCTTGTAGACAGCATATATATGGGTCTTGTTTTGGTATCCATTCATTTAGCCTGTGTCTTTTTGTTGGAGCATTTAATCCATTCACTTTTAAGGTAATTATCGATATGTATGTTCCTTGTTATGTGTATGTTTTTGTAGGTCCTTTTCTTCTCTTGTGTTTCCCACTTAGAGAAATTCCTTTGGCATTTGTTATAGAGTTGGTTTGGTGGTGCTGAATTCTCTTAG
>NW_021703023.1:0-2295 GCF_005190385.1 Monodon monoceros
TTATAATAATAATATAATTATTAGAGGGAAATAAGTATTTCTTATTGCTTATTAGCTGTTATAATAATAATATAATTATTAGAGGGAAATAAGTATTTCTTATTGCTGAATTTTTCACGGCTTCCTGAGGTAATGCCCGCCTCATTTGTGTCCCGCTCTTGGACAGCTATGTTATGAAGCTCAGGAGGTAGAAGCCGCTTGGCTGGTCTCAAAGGACTTGGCATACATCAAATCACATGTAGGGGGAGAGGACCCATCACTAAACCTTCTCTCTCGTCCAAATGTCTTTAAACAAAGCAGTTACGGTGCTGTAGCGTATTTGAGGACCGCTGTTCTCAAAAACAGCTGCATGGTGCCGAAGCATCCTTGTTGATTAGCCAAATGGAATCAATTCTTTCCACAACACATTTTTTAAAGACTTAAGGGGAAAAAACGAGAGTTCGAGTTTTCATAGAACAACGTGCGCCCGTTTTCCGCCCACATCCCCAGAGAGAAGTATATGAATCACACCACTGCAAATGAACCAAGTATCAAAACAGGTGCTGCAGAGTAAAGAGCATGAATCCTCTTTTTCCTTAGATACCGCACAAATAAAGCAGTGTGTATTTATGGTAACCCTGTGCATAAACCCCGTTTACAATGACACACAAAGTGAATACAGTGTTATACAAAATACATAAAACTGAAGAATCTACCGCACATCACTGTAACAAGTTAATATTTTAACATTAAACTTTAACAGTATAACAATTCAAATAGCACTTTAAAAAATAAATGATTTCCTTAAATTGATACAATTATAAGAGAAGGAATATTAATAGAAGAAATCAACAACAACAATAAATCATCCCCCTGCAGCCCCACCTTCAGGAACCCCAGCTGCCTGTTTTAATGGGTGAACAATTTATTATGTTTCCCAAGAAATTTCTTTTCAAGGAGGTCAAAAATAGTTGCACCTTTTCCCTATTTAAAATGTATACTTTGGGGCTTCCCTGGTGGCGCAGTGGTTCAGAATCTGCCTGCCAGTGCAGGGGACACGGGTTCGAGCCCTGGTCCGGGAAGATCCCACATGCTGCGGAGCAGCTAGGCCCGTGAGCCACAACTACTGAGCCTGTGCGTCTGGAGCCTATGCTCCGCAACAAGAGAGGCCACGATAGTGAGAGGCCCACGCACCGCGATGAGGAGTGGGCCCCGCTTGCCGCAACTAGAGAAAGCCCTCGCACAGAAACGAAGACCCAACACAGCCAAAAATAAATAAATTAATTAATTAATTTTAAAAAATAAAAATAAAATGTATACTTTGAATAACAGAAAAATGAGCGGTCAATTTCTTAGAGATTCGTAGCCAGTTCAGTGGTAGAATTCTGTTTATATCAACCTCAAAAACCAGGGTTCAGAATGGGGGTTGAGTGGCTGTTTCATTGTGAGTTATGGATATCATTGTTAAAATACATACTCAGAATTCCACCAAAGATTTTATCTAATACGGACCATAAGATTCTGGCAGAGAATCAACTCAAGTAGGTCTTTTTTTTTTTAAGATTTTTTTTTTTTTGGATGTGGACCACTTTTCAGGTCTTAACTGAGTTTGTTACAATATTGCTTCTGTTTTATGTTTTGATTGTTTTGTTTGTTTGTTTGTTTTTGGCCCTGAGGCATGTGGGATCTTAGCTCCCCTACCAGGGATTGAAGCCGCATCCCCTGCATTGGAAGGGGAAGTCTTAACCACTGGACCACCAGGGAGGTCCCTCAACTAGGTCTTCTAAACGTCACTCTTGATGCATCACATTTTTAAAAAAAAAAAGACCCTTGTTTATCTTTTTTAAATGCTTACTCAGACTTGGGAGGACAATGCTGTGCTCCCAGCATCCATGCTAGCATGCTGGCCTTTTCCCGCCATAGAAGGTGGTGTCAGAACAAGATCCAGAAAAAACAAATGGGAAACTCACTGTTTTCTTGTTGCTTGATGTTATTAGCCATGCATACTATGTACAGTACTCAAGGGGACGACAGGAAGAGAGCGGGGAAAGAACTGTTGTATGTGAGAGTATGTGGGTTCAGAGTCAGCTTACTCTTCAGTAAACTGGGCCTGGGTGTTAGAAGGTAGATCAGTCTCTGTCCCAGGCACGAAACGAAGGTCCAGTCGTGTTTGCTCCCAAGCTGAGTCCAGGTAGCATTTGCTTTTGGTCATCTAATGGTCCCAATCTTGTTTTAACTTTACAGAACTAAACCAATTCCGCATAATCATACACACACACACACACACACACACACACACAAAATCAGGGTGCATCT
>NW_021703024.1:0-3499 GCF_005190385.1 Monodon monoceros
GTGACCTCAGAGCAGAGGGCCTACCTCCCAGAAGTGTGAGGAATCCAGCCAGGATCAGGCTCTCAGCAGAGGACCAATATCACCAAGGGGATGGGAACCAGGCAGGAGTGTCCTCACACCAGTGGAGCCACATCACTAAAAGGTGAGGAGACAGGTACATGTGGCCACAAACCAGAGTACCTACATAACCAAGGGGCTGGGAGTGACGCAGGCAACAGGAGCCTCACAACACAGCGGCCAAAGAATAAAAAAGGTGAGGATTCCCGCAGTTGGAAATCCCAGCAAGCAGCCCACAGCCCAGAGGCCATGGGATCTAGGCTGAGTGAACTAACACCAGAAAGCCAACATCAGGAAACTGTGAGCAACACAGCCGTTGGGACCTCAGAGCTGAAGGCCCACATTCCCATGTGGTTGGGAACCTGGCAGGAGTGTACTCGCACCACAGGGCATACATCAGAAAATTTGAGAGCCCAGGAGTTAGGGCCTGACGCCAGAGGGCCCTCATAACTGAGGGGAGGAGACTCCAAGCAGGCACCAACTCGCAACTGAGGGCACACGTCACCAAGGTAACGTTTGCCAACCAGGCAGGAGTGACCTCACAGCAGAGGCCCTACCTCACAGAAGGTTGAGGAACCCAGCCAGGATAAAACTCTCACCAGAGGGCCCACATCACCAAGGGGATCGCATCCAGGCAGGAGTGTCCTCACACCAGTGGGGCCACATCATTGAAAGGTGAGGAAACCGGCACATGTGGCCTCAAACCAGAGGACCCACATCACCAAGAGGCTCGGAGTGAGGCAGGCAGGAGGTGTCTCACAACACAGGGACCATAGAATAAAAAAGGTGAGGAATCCAGCAGTTGGAAGCTGCAAGCAGGTGGCCCAGAGCACCGAGGCCATGGGATCCATGCCGGAGTGAACTCACAGCAGAGGGCCCACATCCTGACACTGTAAGCAACCCAGACTTTGGGACCTCAGAGCAGAAGGCCCACATCCCCATGGGGATGGGAACCTGGCAGGAGTGTCATCGCACCAGTGGGTGAACATCAGAAAATATGGGGAGCCCAGCAGTTAGGGCCTGACGCCATAGGGCCCTCATCACCAAGGGGAGGAGGCCCCAGCATGCTCCAACTGCTACCAGAGAGCCGACGTCGCCAAGTCAGGGTTTTCGAGCCAGGCAGGACTGACCTCAGAGCAGAGGGCCCACCTCACAAAAGTGTGAGGGAGCCAACAAGGATCAGACTCTCTCCAGAGGGCCCACATCACCAAGGGGATGGGAACCAGGCAGGAGTGTCCTGTCAGCAGTGGAGCCACGTCAGCGAAAGTTGAGGGACCCAGCACACGTGACCTCAAACCAGAGGACACACATCACAAAGGGGCTGGGAGTGAGGAAGGCAGGGGGAGCCTGAAAACAGAGGGCCAATAGAAGAAAAAAGGTGAGGAATCCCGCAGTTGGAACGTCCCAGGAAGCAGCCAGGGGCAGCGAGGCCATAGGATCCAGTCCAGAATGAACTCACACCAGAGGGCCCTCATCATGTATCTGTGAGCAACCCAGGCGTTGGGACCTCTGAACAGAAGGCCCACATTCCCATGGGGTTGGGATCCCGGCAGGAGTGTACTCGCACCATAGGGCATACATCAGAAAATTTTGGGAGCCCAGGAGTTAGGGCCTGACGCCAGAGGGCCCTCATTACCAAGGGGAGGAGACTCCCAGTAGGCACTAACTCCCAACTGAGGGCCCACATCACCAAGGTGACCTGTGCCAGCTTGGCAGTATTTACCTCACAGCAGAGGGCCTACCTCACAGAAGGGTGAGGAACCCAGCCATGATAAAACTCTCACCAGAGGGCCCACATCAGCAAGGTGATGGGAACCACGCAGGAGTGTCCCCACACCAGTGGGGCCACATCACTAAAAGGTGAGGAAACTGACACATGTGGCCTCAAACCAGAGGAACTACATCACCATGGGGCTGGGAGTGAGGCAGGCAGGAAGAGCTTCACAACACAGAGCCCAAAGAATAAAAAAGGTGAGGAATCCAGCAGCTGGAACCTCCCAGCAGGCGGCCCAGAGCACAGAGGCTATGGGATCTAGGCCTGAGTGAATTAACCCCAGAGAGCCAACATCATGAAACTGTGAGCCACCCCAGCGTTGGAACCTCAGAGGAGAAGGGCCACATCCCCATGGGGATGGGAACCTTACAGGAGTGTCACGGCATTACTGGGCTCACATCAGAAAACGTGGGGAACCCAGCAGTTAGAGTCTGAACCCACAGGGCCCTCATCACCGAGGAGAGGAGCCTCCGAGCAGGCTCCAACTGCCACCAGAGGGCCGACGTCACCAAGGCAACGGGAGCAAGCCAGGCAGGAGTTACCTCACAGCAGAGGGCCCACCTCACAGAAGGGTGAGGAATCCAGCCAGGATCAGACTCTCACCAGAGGGCCCATATCACCAAGGGGATGGGAACCAGGCAGGAGTGTCCTCACACCAGTGGGGCCACATCAACAAAAGATGAGGAACCCAGCACATGTGGCCTCAAACCAGAGGACACACATCACCAAGTGGCTGGGAGTGAGGCAGGAGCCTGGACGGGCACATTTAACTCTAATTTCTCACCAGGAAGAGGAATTAACCAAAGGCTCAGCGTGCCGTGCCGGAACAAGATTAAGGCCTGAAGCAAACCTGCGGTTTTGTGGCCAGCTTACAAGGAAGCGAGTTAAGAAAGGAAATCAGGGGCACTGTAATTCACAAACCGGCAGAGTTATAAAAGACAGCTATTGTCAAAAGTATAATGATGTAAGGCTGCAAAGAGGACTTGAAAACGAGGCAGAAATGCAGGAATCAGATTTGAAGAGGTAGATTGGAATTGCATTTAAAGCATATGAAAGGCGGCAGATCTTTGACAGTGATGCACTTGGACAAAAAGAGCGTATTCATTTTTTCCTGACTATATTCAGGAAAAAACGCATATGCCCTTTTTGGGCAACCAAGCACTCTAGCAATGGAAATCCGCACTACAATGAAGTCTCATTTCCCATTCGTCAAAAGGGCCACCTGAAAAATTTGTAAAAACCAGAAACACAGGACAGGCCATGGAGAACATGGAGCCTTGTTATACTGATGGGCGGAATGTAAATTGCTAACAGACACTCTGGAGATGTTTATGGTGTATCCTGAAACATCTAAAAAGCAAAGCTACAGAGCCTAGGCACTTCCACTTATGGCCCTACAGCTTAGGAAAATTAAAATCAACAAGACACAGCCAACACAAAATTTAGGGCTGCTGTGTTTACAAGAACCTCGAGTCCAATACATATTAAATATCCCAGAAAGAAAAAATGGATAAAGAAGTTGTGCTACTTACTTACAATGGAATATCATTCAGCAATGAAATCAATGTCATCAGGCCTGTAGCAGCAAATTGAGTGGATTTAAGTACGATGATTCTAAGAGAAATATGTCACACAGAGAAAGATAATTATCATAAGATATCACTAATA
>NW_021703025.1:0-5115 GCF_005190385.1 Monodon monoceros
CCATACAAATTGTGAAATTTTTTGTTCTAGTTCTGTGAAAAATGCCAGTGGTAGTTTGATAGGGATTGCATTGAATCTATAGATTGCTTTGTGTAGTAGAGTCATTTTCACAATGTTGATTCTTCCAATCGAAGAACATGGTATATCTCTCCATCTATTTGTATCATCTTTAATTTCTTTCATCAGTGTCTTTTAATTTTCTGCATACAGGTCTTTTGTCTCCTTAGGTAGGTTTATTCCTAGATATTTTATTCTTTTTGTTGCAATGGTAAATGGGAGTGCTTTCTTCATTTCACTTTCAGATTTTTCATCATTAGTGTATAGGAATGCCAGAGATTTCTGTGCATTAATTTTGTATCCTGCTACTTTACCAAATTCATTGATTAGCTCTAGTAGTTTTCTGGTAGCATCTTTAGGATTCTCTATGTATAGTATCATGTCATCTGCAAATAGTGACAGCTTTACTTCTCCTTTTCCGATTTGGATTCCTTTTATTTCCTTTTCTTCTCTGATTGCTGTGGCTAAAACTTCCAAAACTGTGTTGAATAAGAGTGGTGAGAGTGGGCAACCTTGTCTTGTTCCTGATCTTAGTGGAAATGCTTTCAGTTTTTCACCATTGAGGATGATGTTGGCTGTCGGCTTGTCATATATGGCCTTTATTATGTTGAGGAAAGTTCCCTCTATGCCTACTTTCTACAGGATTTTTATCATAAATGGGTGTTGAATTTTGTCAAAAGCTTTTTCTGCATCTATCGAGATGATCATATGGTTTTTCTCCTTCAATTTGTTAATATGGTGTATGACGTTGATTGATTTGCGTATATTGAAGAATCCTTGCATTCCTGGAATAAACCCCACTTCATCATGGTGTATGATCCATTTAATGTGCTGTTGGATTCTGTTTGCTAGTATTTTGTTGAGGATTTTTGCATCTATGTTCATCAGTGATATTGGCCTGTAGTTTTCTTTCCTTGTGACATCCTTGTCTGGTTTTGGTATCAGGGTGATGGTGGCCTCGTAGAATGAGTTTGGGAGTGTTCCTTCCTCTGCTATATTTTGGAAGAGTTTGAGAAGGATAGGTGTTAGCTCTCCTCTGAATGTTTGATAGAATTCACCTGTGAAGCCATCTGGTCCTGGGCTTTTGTTTGTTGAAAGATTTTTAATCACAGTTTCAATTTCAGTGCTTGTGATTGGTCTGTTCATATTTTCTGTTTCTTCCTGATTCAGTCTTGGCAGGTTGTGCATTCCTAAGAATTTGTCCATTTCTTCCAGGTTGTCCATTTTATTGGCATAGAGTTGCTTGTAGTAATCTCTCATGATCTTTTTTATTTCTGCAGTGTCAGTTGTTACTTCTCCTTTTTCATTTCTAATTCTATTGATTTGAGTCTTCTCCCTTTTTTTCTTGATGAGTCTGGCTAATGGTTTATTTATTTTTATCTTATCAAAGAACCAGCTTTTAGTTTTATTGATCTTTGCTATTGTTTCCTTCATTTCTTTTTCATTTATTTCTGATCTGATTTTTATGATTTCTTTCCTTCTGCTAACTTTGGGGTTCTTTTGTTCTTCTTTCTCTAATTGCTTTAGGTGCAAGGTTAGGTTGTTTATTCGAGATGTTTCCTGTTTCTTAAGGTGGGATTGTATTGCTATAAACTTCCCTCTTAGAACTGCTTTTGCTGCATCCCATAGATTTTGGGTCGTCGTGTCTCCATTGTCATTTGTTTCTAGGTATTTTTTGATTTCCTCTTTGATTTCCTCAGTGATCACTTCGTTATTAAGTAGTGTATTGTTTAGCCTCCATGTGTTTGTAGTTTTTACATATCTTTACCTGTAATTGATATCTAGTCTCATAGCGTTGTGGTTGGAAAAGATACTTGATACAATTTCCATTTTCTTAAATTTATCAAGGCTTGATTTGTGACCCAAGCTATGATCTATCCTGGAGAACTTTCCATGAGCACTAGAGAAAAATGTGTATTCTGTTGCTTTTGGATGGAATGTCCTATAAATATCAATTAAGTCCATCTTGTTTAATGTATCATTTAAAGCTTGTGTTTCCTTATTTATTTTCAGTTTGGATGATCTGTCCATTGGTGAAAGTGGGGTGTTAAAGTCCCCTACTATGAATGTGTTACTGTCGATTTCCCCTTTTATGGCTGTTAGTGTTTGCCTTATGTATTGAGGTGCTCTTATGTTGGGTTCATAAATATTTACAATTGTATATCTTCTTCTTGGATCGATCCCTTGATCATTATGTAGTGTTCTTCTTTGTCTCTTCTAATAGTCTTTATTTTAAAGTCTATTTTGTCTGATATGAGAATTGATACTCCAGCTTTCTTTTGGTTTCCATTTGCATGAAATATCTTTTTCCATCCCCTTACTTTCAGTCTGTATGTGTCTCTACGTCTGAAGTGGGTCTCTTGTAGACAGCAAATATATGGGTCTTGTTTTTGTATCCATTCAGCCAATCTATGTCTTTTGGTTGGAGCATTTAGTCCATTTACATTTAAGGTAATTATCGATATGTATGTTCCTATTCCAATTTTCTAAATTATTTTGGGTTCGTTATTGTAGGTTTTTCCTTCTCTTGTGTTTCTTGTCTAGAGAAGTTCCTTTAGCATTTGTTTTAAAGCTGGTTTTGTGGTGCTGAACTCTCTCAGCTTTTGCTTGTCTGTAAAGGTTTTAATTTCTCCATCAAATCTGAATGAGATCCTTGCTAGGTAGAGTAATCTTGGTTGCAGGTTTTTCTCCTTCATCACTTTCAATGTGTCCTGCCACTCCCTTCTGGCTTGCAGAGTTTCTGCTGAAAGATCAGCTGTTAACCTTATGGGGATTCCCTTGTGTGTTATTTGTTGTTTTTCTCTTGCTGCTTTTAATATGTTTTCTTTGTATTTAATTTTTGACAGTTTGATTAGTATGTGTCTTGGCGTATTTCTCCTTGGATTTATCCTGTATGGGACTCTCTGTGCTTCCTGGACTTGATTAACTATTTCCTTTCCCATATTAGGGAAGTTTTCAACTATAATCTCTTCAAATATTTTCTCAGTCCCTTTCTTTTTCTCTTCTTCTTCTGGAACCCCTATAATTCGAATGTTTGTGCGTTTAATGTTGCCCCAGAGGTCTCTGAGACTGTCCTCAGTTCTTTTCATTCTTGTTTCTTTATTCTGCTCTCCAGTAGTTATTTCCACTATTTTATCTTCCAGGTCACTTATCCGTTCTTCTGCCTCAGTTCTGCTATTGATCCCATCTAGAGTATTTTTCATTTCATTTATTCTGTTGTTCATCATTGTTTCTTTCATCTTTATTTCTTCTAGGTCCTTGTTAAATGTTTCTTGCATTTGTCTATTTTATTTCCAAGGTTTTGGATCATCCTTACTATCATTATTCTGAATTCTTTTTCAGGTAGACAGCCTGTTTCCTCTTTTTTTTTTTTTTTTTTAACATCTTTATTGGGGTGTAATTGCTTTACAATGGTGTGTTAGTTTCTGCTTTATAACAAAGTGAATCAGTTATACATATACATATGTTCCCATATCTCTTCCCTCTTGCGTCTCCCTCCCTCCCACCCTCCCTATCCCACCCCTCCAGGCGGTCACAAAGCACCTAGCCGATATCCCTGTGCCATGCGGCTGCTTCCCACTAGCTATCTACCTTACGTTTTTAGTGTATATATGTCCATGCCTCTCTCTCGCCCTGTCACAGCTCACCCTTCCTCCTCCCCATATCCTCAAGTCCATTCTCCAGTAGGTTTGTGTCTTTATTCCTGTCTTACCCCTAGGTTCTTCATGATATATTTTTTTCTTAAATTCCATATATATGTGTTAGCATACGGTATTTGTCTTTTTTTTTCTGACTTACTTCACTCTGTATGACAGACTCTAGGTCTATCCACCTTATTACAAATAGCTCAATTTCGTTTCTTTTTATGGCTGAGTAATATTCCATTCTATGTATGTGCCACATCTTCTTTATCCATTCATCCGATGATGGACACTTAGGTTGTTTCCATCTCCGGGCTATTGGAAATAGAGCTGCAATGAACATTTCGGTACATGACTCTTTTTGAATTTTGGTTTTCTCAGGGTATATGCCCAGTAGTGGGATTGCTGGGTTATATGGTAGCTCTATTTGTAGTTTTTTAAGGAACCTCCATACTGTTCTCCATAGTGGCTGAACCAATTCACATTCCCACCAGCAGTGCAAGAGTGTTCCCTTTTCTCCACACCCTCTCCAGCATTTGTTTCTAGATTTCTTGATGATGGCCATTCTGACTGGTGTGAGATGATATCTCATTGTAGTTTTGATTTGCATTTCTCTAATGATTAATGATGTTGAGCATTCTTTCATGTATTTGTTGGCAGTCTGTATATCTTCTTTGGAGAAATGTCTATTTAGGTCTTCTGCCCATTTTTGGATTGGGTTGTTTGTTTTTTTTTTTTAGAGAGCTGCATGAGCTGCTTGTAAATTTTGGAGATTAATCCTTTGTCAGTTGCTTCATTTGCAAATATTTTCTCCCATTCTGAGGGTTGTCTTTTGGTCTTGTTTATGGTTTCCTTTGCTGTGCAAAAGCTTTGAAGTTTCATTAGGTCCCATTTGTTTATTTTTGTTTTTATTTCCATTCCTCTAGGAGGTGGGTCAGAAAGGATCTTGCTGTGATTTATGTCATAGAGCATTCTGCCTATGTTTTCCTCGAAGAGTTTGATAGTTTCTGGCCTTACATTTAGGTCTTTAATCCATTTTGAGCTTATTTTTGTGTATGGTGTTAGGGAGTGATCTAATCTCATACTTTTACATGTAGCTGTCCAGTTTTCCCAGCACCACTTATTGAAGAGGCTGCCCTTTCTCCACTGTGCATTCCTGCTACCTTTATCAAAGATAAGGTGTCCATATGTGTGTGGGTTTATCCCTGGGCTTTCTATCCTGTTCCATTGATCTTTCTGTCTTTGTGCCAGTACCATACTGCCTTGATTACTGTAGCTTTGTAGTATAGTCTGAAGCCAGGGAGCCTGATTCCTCCAGCTCCATTTTTCGTTCTCAAGATTGCTTTGGCTATTCGGGGTCTTTTGTGTTTCCATACAAATTGTGAAATTTTTTGTTCTAGTTCTGTGAAAAATGCCA
>NW_021703026.1:0-10430 GCF_005190385.1 Monodon monoceros
AAAGATGTAAAAAAAAAAAAAAGGAAAGAAAGAAAAGGAGACAAGGAACTAGGGCAAAATTAGAGAAACACTCCTAGAGGAAGAGTTGGTAACTACAGGCTTAAGTCCAAAAAAATTCATTATCAGAAGAAAAGAGCAATCCACTGTGTTGTTTAAAGTTGCTTTATTATTTTTATTTTGAATGAAAGACAGGAAGATACAGTCAGGATTCTGAAGGTCCTCTTCAGGCAGCAAGGGACTTGTTCCTTTCAGCCTCCTTCTCAAGTCCATGTTGGTTAAAATCTCTCCCCCAAAAAACTCTTATTACAGACACACAGAAAAAACAAGTATGTGAAAGCCCCACTATAATCAAAGCTCAGTACTCACCATGTCCAGGATAGAGATAGGCCCAAGGGTGTTGACAGAGAGCTCGACAGTGACCACAGTGGGCCTCTCTGTAAAGTAAGCAGAAGTGGCAGAGGTAAGTGTTAAACAGAAGCATGGGGCAGGGGAGGGTGTGGTCAGTGGGGAATAAAGGGGGTAAGGGTTGGACTACATGGTTTCAACATCCGATACCATTTCTTTCTTTATTCTTTCATGGCAAGATCCAATTCATAGACTGTTAAGAGCTGAACATACCTCGAAGGTCAATCACCTAGTCCAGTCATCTCATTTTATAGTTGGACAAACTGAGGGTGAGAGAAGGGAAAAATCTAGACCAAGGTCAATGGCATTGCTGAGACTAGAGTTGACATCTCTTACCTGGCAGGTCAGCAAAAGTTGTTCCTGCCCACATGCAGGGCACTATTACCTACACCCCAGGCCCATTCTCCACACTTAGGCCCTCAATCCTCCTCCCCTCTGGGGTGGGGGAGAACTATGTTCTGCTACTCACCGCCAATGCCAGGGCGCAGTTTGTAGTCATAGTTATTCAAGATACCATCCAGGATTTCAGTGGCTGTTGGCATTTTGCCAAGTCTGTCATGGGTATCAATAGCAGTGGGCTTTATTTCTTCAGGGGGGAGTTCCTTATCAGGAGCCTGGGGTTTGGGGCCATAGACATCATCATCACTGGCAGAGGGTCCCTTCTCTGATTCAACATGAGGTCCTTCAATCCTAGAACATAAAAACAAACAAGTGAAGCTCTGTCCTCTGCTCTGTAGGGGACCCAGCTGGTACTTCTTGGGACGGAAGCAAACCAAAATAAGCCTGCAACCCAGGGCATAGTTAAAGAATGACTGGTAACAGTAAATTAAGAGCCAGTAACAGATTATTCTTGTTAATTTCTTCTAAAGCTGCTGCTCTCTGGGAACTTCCCATGCTATCCTTTTTTTTATGGTCCTACTTTATTTTTAAAAAATCAATAACAAAAGCAAGTTTGAGATTTTAAAATAATTTTAACGTAAAATCAAGAGGGTATTGGTGTATGAGCTCTGGCCAATCAGCTGCCATTACTAGCCTTGGTCTTAGTCTGCCTGACTAGTGACACCTGGGAGCAAATGGGCAGGCAGAGGGCCAGGATTGCTGAGGAATGCTCAGGAAAGCCACAGCACTCTCTCCCAGCGGGGGCTAGGACATTGGGAAAATTCTGCATTTCTTTGCTTTTGGGTTACTCCACTGCATTGGAGTTGGGGGCTGGTGGTAGGGGAAGCTCTGAGCACTGAGAAAAGACAAAGACTGTCATTCAGGAAATAGATGGTCAACAGGAGTCCAACCTGAGTGCCACAACCATGCACCACAGCCAAAAAATAATATAAAGAATTAAACTAAAATTTTTTTAAAACTTAAAAAAGCCATCTGCTAATGTATGAAGCTCACTGATGGTGTTACAAATCAGGGCCATGCTACCTTTGCTGGGAGGCAGTGAGGAAGGGGGCACCAGGGGGTGTCTTGATACCAGTGTGATCATTTTCTGACAACTCATCAGCCGTGCACTTATGATCTGAGCACTTTTCTGCATATATGTTCTAATTCAATAAAAAGTATTTTGAAATCTGCAAATATATGGACCTTATTTGAATCGTGATTTTAAAAGGCAAACCATAAAAAGCAAAACAAACACAACACAACAAAAAAATATTTATGACACAATAAGGAAGATTTGAATACTGACTGGTTAGTTTCTTCAGCATGAAGAAGTTATTCTAAAAATGTTGGTATGATAGTGGTATTTTAGTATGTTTTTGAAGTCCTTATGATTAGAAATACATACTAAAATAATTGCATATGAAATGATATGATGTCTGAGATTTGCTTTAAAAGAACTTAAGCTGGAAATGGAGAGTGGGTGGGATACAGAGAAAATAAGACTGGCTATGAGTTGATAATTAATGAGGCTGGTGATGGGTACATGGAAATTCACCCTACTGTTATATGTCTTTGAAAAAAATTTATAATTAAAAGCTTTTTAAAAAGCCATCATCAAAATTAATCTGTGATGTTGGAAGGCAGGAGAGTGTTTTCCTTTGGGGAGAAGGGTGTACTTGGAGGGGGAATGTGGTGAAGCTTTTGAGGGGTGGGGGAGTGGGCTGGCAATGTTCTATTTCCTGGTCTAGGTGCTGGTTACATGGGCATGTTTACTTTGTGAAAATCTACTCCTGATTTTTACACTTTTATATTCTGTTACACTTCCAAAATGATTTTATTTTTACAAAGGCAATTGGACAACTTGCTTCTGCAAATAAGGGGTTAACAAGGCAGGAGACGGGGCCATGGTCTCTGTACTGCAGACCAAGGAACTGCCAACTTGAGCAGCAAAATGCGTTTTCCTGCAGTATTTCAAGCTCTTAGAATTGCTTAACTGGCATACAGATGTGCCAAGTCTATGCCATTTCTTATGTCTGAAGTGGCTAATCCCCACTGTGGGCAAGGGAGGAACTGGGCTTGGGAAAAGCAGTTTCCATTTCCAAATATCATATCCAGAGATGTCCTCTTTCCCTGAGGCTTTTCCCCCAGTCCTCTGAGTAGATCATGCCAGCCGCCGTGGGAGGGGAGGAGGGAGAACTAGGGAACTGGCATCCTGCAAAATGAGTGACTTGAATGGGAGCAAGGCATGATCAGGACTGGCACTGTTAGCCAAGACCACCCAAGAGCCTGCAATGACCCCTCCCAGAAGTCCAAAGTCAACAACAAAACCCCGAGGTTCAAGAGGCAAACAAACAAGCAAAGGCCCTAAGACCACCGAAGCCTTTCTGCTCCCAGACTACGTCTGCTATGAAAGTGAGATCAGAGGGTCTTGAGGTTGCTGTCATCCTACAAATAGCTTTGGTCAGTAAAAAAATTTCAAATGAACAACAACAACAAAAAACACCCTCATCCTGGGATCCTTGGGGTTAAGGAGCTGCTGACAATGTATACCTTTCCTCAGCTAGCCATTAAGCCCACTTTCAAAGCTAGAAATAATAGAAAAGTGAAAATACTCATGCACTGGACTAGTGGGATCTTTCCATGGGGGCTTTTCAGGCATCCACAATCCTCTAGATGTGATGATCTAAGATGGAGGTGAATTTCTGCAACCCCTCCCCCATGAGGATGCTCAGTCAACTAGCTAGGGAGAGGGAAGGGACCATGAGAAGGGCCACTGGATTGTATTTTTCCAAATCAGTCCTCTTTTTCGCCTTACAGATAGAGAAACTGAGGCCCAAATGGGGGGAGGAGCTGTGCCCAAAGTCACACAAGTGATTTTAAGCTGAGCCTGGACCAGAGGGAGGTGGTTCAAGGTGGCCCTTGCCAGCACACCCCGCTGCCACCTCCCCAGCTCTTTAATGACATCACAGGTTGCCCTGTTGACAGTGTCTGAACGTCCGTTACTGCAGCCCTTCCCCCTGGCTGGAAGGTTAGTTTCCATCACAACGGCCCCTCTTCTCTGCTGTTTTCCTCTCTGCTCCCTCTCCCTCCTTCTGCACCACAGACCCCTCTTTTGCCCTAACCAGTCACCATGTCATCTCTCCCAACCAGTCCAATTCACATCTGGAGTGATGTGGATGACTGGAAATTCCTAGCACGCATTCAGAAATATTTACCAAGCCCCCTGATGAGGCCAGCCCCTCCACTCCCCAGTGCACCAATGAGTCAGCAGGGAGCCCCACAGCCCCTCCCTTGAGGAGCTAAAGCATTTTGGGGTGGGGAGAGAATCCATCTCCCCTCTCCCCCTCCCCAAAACAGAAAAGCAAGACAAGTCCAGTGACATGGAGGCTTCTAGAATTCTGGAAAGATCAGGAAGCTTAGGAACTTGTGACAGTTTGTGCCCAATGGGAAATCATCTCAAAAATATGAAGCAGTCATCTTCCACCCTCAAAAGCCAGAAATGCAGGGGACAACCTTCCTGGCAAAGTCCCAGGGCCAGAAGAAGGTGTGAGGGAAGCTGGCTGCTCAGGGGAAACCTGCTGCTAGTCTTTGGAAAAGCGGAGAGGTATTGAAATGCAGGACCCAAACCACAGACCTAAGAGATTACCATTTCTGCCCTCTGGCTCCCATCTGCCCAAGACCCAGCAGGGTGTCTGGGGAGATAAGGGCGGAAGAGAGAAGCTGGCAGCAGAGGGGGGGATGAGGTGGACAGCTGGGGTGGGAACTCTTAGACTAAACCAGGGCTCCTGCCTGGGACTGGCACCAAGAGGAGTGGTGGGAAGGGAAGTAAGTAAAGTCAGAGTTGTCTGGCACAGTGCCTGGTACTCACTAGGCGCTCAGAAAAAAAAAAATATATATATATATATATGTTTTTTTTTTTTTTTTTTAAACGAGAGGACAGACTAGTCAACACAAACATTTTAAGCGCAGTTTCCACCCACTGCCCGCACGACTTTCTGGGCGCCACCTTCCCAAAGTTCCCCAGTCCCCCCAGTCCCCAGAAGCGCAAGCCTGCCCTGGCCACTCGCCTCTTCCCTCGAAAGGCTCAGAAAGGGAGGGACGTGCTCTCTCGTTCCCCGGCCGCCGCGGTGGTTTGGAGAGCGGGAGTCCCGAGGAGTAGAGGGAGGGGGGACAGGAGCGGCCAGGTGACAGGCGTCCTGTCTTCCTTCCTGGGAGCCCCTTCAGGGGCCCAGGGGGCTCGTCCTAGAGGAAGCGGTGCGGAGGCTTGCGGCGCGCGTCGAGGGGACGCGGGACCAGGCTAGACCGTGCGAGGGCCAGGGGCAGAGTGGGCGCGGGGCTCGAGGAACACGGGGTGCGGGGGTCTCAGGAGCCGGCCTCGCTCCCGGAGAGAGGGAGCTGGGCTCGGAGGGATCCTGAGCCCTGGGTTGGAGACTTACCTCGACGGAAGGATTATGAACGTGCCCAGTAGGATCAGGAGAACTTTGGTCAACATCGTGGCGGGGACCGGCGCGACCACCTGTGCGGAGGTCGCTGCGCAAGGTCTGGCCGCACTGAGCGCAGTGTGGAGGGTTTTGTTGGGCTCCAACTTTCACTCCTCCCACTTGCCCCGCCCCACGCCCCCCATCCTGGCCCCGCCCCCTAAGCCCCGATGGAAATCTCCGACGACGTGTTTGCTGCTGCGGAGGGAGGGGTAAGCTCCGGCGGGCGTGGGGAGGAGGGAGAGGAGGAAGGAGCCCTGTCGCCAAGGGCCCCCGCCCCCCGCCGCCACCACTGCAGCGCTGCCAGACAGCCAGGAGCGGGGGATGCGGGGGAGGGAGGAAGAGGCGAGCCTGCGGTGTGCGGGCCCCAGGCAGGGAAACCGGCGGCCCGCCGCTGCGGCTGGGAGAGAGGCTGCAGACTGGGCCTGGCAGGGGCAAGGTGGGGGGGGTTGCGACTCCCTCAGCCCGCTGGTGCGCACTGGGGTCAGACTGTGGCTTCCAGCCCTTGGCTCCCCCCACCACCTGTTGCATCTCATCACTTTCCCAAGTCCCGTGACCTCTGAGATTTCCCCCATCCTCACTACACACCTTCCAGTCCTTCAGAGCACATCCTTTGGCATCCAAAGGAAGCTGAGTAACTTAGCATCTTCCTTGGCACAGAGGAAAGAAAGAGACTTGGGAGTCTCCCCAGGAAGCTCTGATCTGAGTTACCACACAGGCCATTTCCCCAGGTATTTAGGGGTGGGGGAGGACCCACCAACAGAGGACCAGCCCAAGGCATTCAGGGTAGGACTTTCTCTGATCCCAAAGGAAACAATGACACAATGTGGCTCACAGTTCAGTCCAGGGGCCTGGGTGTGAGAGGGACCACCTGAGGTGGAGGGACCTTGGAAATCCTCTTTCCAATATTGGCTGCCTATATCTTTCTGGCTCCTGGTGATGCCAGAAGTGAGAAGGCACTAGGGGTGGAGGTGGGGTGCAGGGGTCAGTGGCCCCATTCAGGGGGGACATCTCAAGTCTCAAGCATCCTCGACTTCATCTTTCTTGCCTAGACCCTCATGATTCACTTCAGAGGGGAAGGGATTGCAGAGATTTGCCTGTCAAGCTGATGCCAAACACTAGCAGCATCCTCACCTGTTGCTCTAGAACGGGCTGTGTGCATCCCAGCCCCCAGGACGGCTCCCTGGAGAGGCTTTGCTGTACCACGCTAATCTAATACACCCTCTCCATCACCCCACCCCCATCTCATCACTCTGCTTTGTCATATTCACAACACTGCTCACTAACTGATGATTTTCTTGGGCATTTCTTTGTGAGCTCGGTTATGGGGCAAGCTCAGTAACAAAAAAGAAAACAAAACAAAACCAAACAATGTGTCTGTCTGGATTTTTCACTATATCCCTGAAACTTAAGATGAGTTTTGGGCACACAGTGGGCACTCAACAAAAATTTGTTACCGGCCTGTGTGCAGCTGTGTGTGTCTAAGTGCCACTGAGTTCACTGGGATCTGGCTCCGTTCAGACTGTGCAAGAGAGAAGAAGACTGCAGGACACATTCAGGCCTCCTGTGTATATGCTTCCCAGCTGTGTGGCAGGGCCAGCCTCATGGGCATGTGGCCTTTTCAGCTTGACATGGCCCTGCACACAGAGGTGCCCCCATGCCTTGTTTAATGCTTTGCTGTTACTTTCTTGAAATTCTTAATAATTTTTGAACAAGTGGCCCTGAATTTTTATTTTTCCCTGGGCCCTGCGAGTTAGGAGCCACTCTTGCCCTAGGTAAACATGCTACAGAGCAGGGAACAGGCAAATGCAGAGCATTCCTGAGCCTACTAGAAAGAGAAATCTGCCTTTTTGCCCAGCACCAGACTGCTGCAGAGAGAGGCGATTCTGCACTTACTGTAGCCAGCCTTGGACTTGAACTGTCTTAGATGCATGTCTTTTTCTCTACTGACACTGGAGCTCCAGGAGATGGAGGTTTGTCTGATTTACCTGTATTCCCCTGGGTTGAGTGCAGTGCCCAATGACTGGCAAATTATATTTGCTGAATGAGTGACTGAATCCAGGCACCAAAAGAGGCAGATGGTTACAGCTTCCTCATCAGATGACCCCCCCCAGGGCAGCTTTCTCTTAAGGCTTGAGATTAATCACACTTTGCCATCTTCCTTATGAACCTCATCCACTGGATGACTGCAAGAACCTTTGCAAACTCTGGAGCCTTCCAAAAGGCAAGGCCTTTTTACTGTGTTGTGGTTCTCTGAGTACTTCCCAAGTGCTTGTCTATGCCAGGCCCTGGACTTGGTGATGGATGAATATACAGTAAGGCCTCGAACGCAGTTCTTGGCTCTCACATGTGTTTCAAGACAGGAGAGGGGATTTCTCTCAGAAATTACTAGCGCAAGTTAGGAAGTCATGATTGCCCTGGAGTTTCCAGGAAGATGGGCCTCCAACTGACTGGGCAGTCCTGGAAGCTGTGTGTAGGTAGGAGGATCCTGCCCTTCATATGGACTTGAACCTTGCAGCCATACATGGGTCTTACAGGCAGGGGTTCACAGATGGGCATTCCAAGCAGAGATCCAGCCAAGGTGTTGAAATCAGAAATGCGTGGTGCTTAATAGAGAATAAGGAGGAGTTTGTGGGAGAGAAAGCTGGAGTGGGAGGCTGAATAGGCTAATGCTGGGCCTTGAATTCCAAGCCAAGAACTTGCACTTGATCTTGTAGGCAAAGGGGAAGGTACAGAAGAGTTTTGAAAAGGGACACTGCATGTCAGAACTGTTCTTCAGGAAGATCCCAGCATTCCCACTACTGGGCATATACCCAGAGAAAACCATCATTCAAAAAGATTCATGTACCACAGTGTTCATTGCAGCACTCTTCACAATAACCAGGACATCGAAGCAACCTAAGTGTCCATCAACAGATGAATGGATAAAGAAGATGTGGCACATATATACAATGGAATATTACTGAGCCATATAAAGAAACGAAATTGAGTTATTTGTAGTGAGGTGGATGGACCTAGAGACTGTTATACAGAGTGAAGTAAGTCATAAAGAGAAAAACAAATACCGTATGCTAACACATATATATGGAATCTAAAAAAAAAAAAAAGGTCATGAAGAACCTAGGGGCAAGACAGGAATAAAGACGCAGACCTACTAGAGAATGGACTTGAGGACATGGGGAGGGGGAAGGGTAAGCTGGGACAAAGTGAGAGAGTGGCATGGACATATATACACTACCAAACGTAAAATAGATAGCTAGTGGGAAGCAGCCACATAGCACAGGGAGATCAGCTTGGTGCTTTGTGACCACCTAGAGTGGTGGGATAGGGAGGGTGGGAGGGAGACGCAAGAGGGAGGAGATATGGGGATATATGTATATGTGTAGCTGATTCCCTTTGTTATAAAGCAGAAACTAACACACCATTGTAAAGCAATTATACTCCAATAAGGATGTTAAAAAAAAAAAAGATCCCTCTGGTGCAGGCAGGCAAGAGTGTTTGCAGGAAGAATAGACTGAAACCTCCTT
Source organism: Monodon monoceros (assembly GCF_005190385.1). Lineage (NCBI taxonomy): Eukaryota > Metazoa > Chordata > Mammalia > Artiodactyla > Monodontidae > Monodon > Monodon monoceros. The sequence goes on from NW_021703026.1 coordinate 8,792, forward strand.
TCTCTTAGAAAATGGAGTTATAAGGATCTGAATGAGATCAGAGCCACATGGATGGTTAGAAGGGAGGGAGCACTGTGGAGGAGGATTAATTGACACAATTGATGGCTCATTAGATGGAGTAGGGGAGGAGGCAAAGGAAGGAGTGTTGCTGGAGAAGACATAGGGTCATCCCCAGGTGACCAGGGTGGTGAACAGAAATAGAGAAGGCAGGAGGGGGAAGAGCTTTTAGTCATGGTAGTGAGAACAGACTCTGGCATTTTGCATTTCACTTTCTAATATTCCAAGAACATTAACATTTACTGTCTAGATATGTGCGTGTTTGTGTGTGCGCACGCATGTGCACACCCACGTGCATGCGCCCACTTTATCCTGGGTTGTTTGTACGCCAAATATGTCTCTCTTCAATTTGATATTCAAGCTGGATATAAACAAAAAAGCTAATATAGTAGCTGTATTTTCATCACTAAACCAAACTACCCATTCATCAGAATAGATATGAGCAACCCCTTTGTCAGTTGTGAATAATCACATTTAATAACCAACATCCAATCACATATGCCCTGCTATAAACATGGTTTAGTGGTAAAACCAGAGCTTCTGGTCAAAAAGTCTTTGTATTCCTGCCCTAGGTTGGCCCAAACTGTACCACGTGCACAATGTGCTTTTCCTGTTAGGCCAAGTGAAAAATACAAGCCCCGAGAAGTTGTGCAAGACTCTTAGCTTGTTAAGTATCTGGGCTTGCAACAAGATCAAGATACCTGGGACATTGGGGGAGGCAAGCTGGAGAAAGAACCGTTATAGGAAAAAATGGGGCATGAGATGAGGGTCATATCCCAGGTCTTGAAAGAGTCCCTGGGATGGGCTGCCAAGTGAGGGTCCTTGGTTTCAAGCAGGAAAGAATTCAAGAGTGAGCCATAGTAAAGTGAAAGAAGGTTTATTTAGGGAGATACACACCTCCATAGACAGAGTGTGGGCTGTCTCAGAAGGCAAGAGGCGGCCCCAGGGCATGGCGTCATCTCTTTGGAAAGTGAGAGAGCCCTGAGGTATGGGGGTGGTTAGCTTTTATGTGCTGGCTAGTATCATAGTGTAACAAGTGGGAGGATTATTCTGTCTTAGAGAAGGGGTGAGGATTTCCAGGAGTTGGGGCACCATTCACTTTTTGGAATTTTTGGTCAGCCTCAGAACTGTCATGGTGACTGTGGGTGTGTCATTTAGCATACTAATGTATTCCAATGAGCATATAATGAGTCTCAAGGCCAACCAGCAGTGGAATCTTCTGCCATTTTGGGCCCAGTAGGTTCTAACCAGTTTTTGTCATATTCTGTTCTTCTTAATGTTTGTCTCATTCATTTTTTTAACATCTTTATTGGAGTATAATTGCTTTACAATGGTGTGTTAGTTTCTTCCTTATAACAAAGTGAATCAGTTATACATATACGTATGTTCCCATATCTCTTCCCACTTGCGTCTCCCTCCCTCCCACACTCCCTATCCCACCCCTCTAGGTGGTCACAAAGCACCGAGCTGATCTCCCTGTGCTATGGGGCTGCTTCCCACTAGCTATCTATTTCACGTTTGGTAGTATATATATGTCCATGCCACTCTCTCACTTTATCACAGCTTACCCTTCCCCCTCCCC
>NW_021703027.1:0-2410 GCF_005190385.1 Monodon monoceros
TGGGTAATAAATTTGTTGTCAAAAACTAGACCTGTGTGCAACAGTGCCAAATAGAATCTCAGAGACAGAGGTTTGGAGGAAGTAGACAAGAATAGCTTTACTGCTTTGGCAGCCAAAGGGGGACACAGAAAACTCGTGCCCTCAAAAACCATGTGTCCCAATGTGGGAGGATCTGGTGAGGAGTTTTACAGCAATGGTTTCAGGACACAGTTGCTCCTAAGGTTTAGTGTGTGTACAGGGCCTTAACTCCCTTTAGTCTGGCCTCAGATGGTCTCTTGATGAGCTTCTCTGAAATAAAGAAGACTAAAATCTTCTATTTTGTGGGGGCTATAAGTTGGTAAAGAGCCCAAAGATACTCATACCTGTATCCCTTGAGGCAAAACCAGGATCCTGCCCCAAGGCTGCACTATTGTTTCTTGATGGTTCCTCCATTGTCTCTGCATGCCCTCCCTTCCCTGATTAGCAACTGTTCGAATCTGCCCTTTGGAACTCAGGGAAGGTCCTGGAGGCTCTAGCCTAAATAAGGCCCTGACACTACACCTAACTCAGACCCTGATACTCAGTCCCTGACACTGTACCTAACAAAGGCTCTGATGCTAATCCTAAATCAGGCCGTGACACTGTGTCTAACTAAGGCCCTGCTGCCGTCAATATCGAAAGTCCTAACATTATACGGAGCTAATATCCTCACCCATGTCTTACTAAGGTCTTACAACTGTCCCAAATTAAGCCCTTACGCTGTCCCTAAATGAGGGCCTGAGCATGTCTTTAATGAAGATCCTAAAGCTGATCCTACAGAGGTCCTTATACTACTCCTACATCATGCCCTGACACAGTCCCTCACTCCGGCCCTAAATATAGACCTCACTTAGGCCCTGTTGCCGTACCTCAGTTAGGCTCTGACGAAGCCTCTATATCAAGCCCTGACACTGGTCTTGATTAAAGATCTAACACTAGTCCAGATTAAAGCCCTGACACTGGCCTTAACTAGGACCCTGATGCTCTCAATAACTAAGGTCTTCACGCTATCCCTAGCTCATTTCCTGATACTATCCCTGGCCTGGAAGCTGACTGTGTCCCGAGCTAATTTACTGCCTCTTATCCTCACTGATGACTTAATGCTCTCCCTAACTAAGGCCCAGACGCGTCCTAACTAAGGCCCTGACACTGTCTCTAACTACGGCCCGGAATCTTCACGAATATAGGCCCTGCTACCAGCAAAGACTATAATCCGGACACTATCCTGAGTTAATATCATGACCCATTTCTAACCAAGGTCCTGACAGTGTCCCTAAGAAAGCCCTTTTGCTCTCCCTAAGTCAGGCACTGACGCTGTCCCTACCTGCAGCCATGATACTGGTTCTAAATAAGGCCCTGATACTCTCAGTGACTAAGGTCTTGACACTATCCCTAGGTCATTTCCTGACACGATCCATAAACTTTACCCTAAACCTATCCCTAGCAAATGTCCTGCCTCTTATGTTACCTGACACCGTTATTCTGTGCCTAACACAGACCCTGAATTTCGGCCAAAGGCCATGACACTGTCACTAACTAAGGCCTAGATGCTCCTCCTAAATCTGGCCCAGAACTGTCCCTCACTAAAGCCCTAACATTATTCCTAACTCAGGCCCTGACACGGTACCTAACAGAGGCCCAGATGCTAGTCCTAACGCAGGCCCTGACACTATGTCTAACTAAGCCCTGCTGCCGTCAATATCCAATGTCCTGACACTATCCTGAGCTCATTCCCTGACCCATCTCTTACCAAGGTCCTGAAACTGTCCCTTAATAAGCCCTGAAGCTGTCCCTAAGTGAGACCCTGAGGCTGTCCCTAACAGAGGCCCTGATCATGGCTTTAGCAAAGCCCCTGAGGCTGATCCTACTGAGGCCCTTATGCTGCTCCTAAGTCAGGCCCTGACACTATCCCTGGCAAAGGCCCTGACAATAGGCCTCAAACAAGCCATGTCGCTCTTCCAAAGTTGGGCTCTGACACTGCCCCTACCTGTAGCATTGACACTGGTCTTAAGTTAGGCCCTGATGCTCTAACTAACTAAAGTCTTGGTACTATGCCTAGGTAATGTCCTGACACTATCCCTAGACCTTAACCTAACCTTGTCTTTAACTAAAGTCGAGCCTCTTATGCTAACTAAATCCCTGATGCTGTCCCTAACTAAGGCCCTGAAATTAGTCCCGAGGCCGTGACGCTGTCCCTAACTGAGGCCTGGAGGCTCATCCGACCTCAGGCCCTGACACTACACCTAACTCAGTCCCTGAGAATGTACCTGACTAAGGCTCTGATGCTCATCCTAAGTCAGGCCCTGACACTGCCTTAAGGCCCTGCAGCCATCAATATCTAAAGTCCTGACATTATCTTGAGTTAATATCCTGACCCATGTCTTACCAAGGT
>NW_021703028.1:0-2798 GCF_005190385.1 Monodon monoceros
AAACAGAAGTAGCAAATCTAACGTCCTCATTTTACTTACGTTCTGGAAACTGCTCTGCATTACTCATCTGGCCTGGATCTGGGGGCAGGTCTGGATTACCTGGTGGAGAAGTCAGGCCTTCCCCCTGTCAACCTTCGAGTCACCTGTGCTTGGAAGGGCAGCACGAAAGAGCAGGCGAGGTGGCTGTCATCTTGGGACCTTCTCCTTCTGGCTACAGAGGTGCACTATTAATTCCAGAAGTTTTCATCCGCTACAAGTAACCCCATGCCCACAGCAGTCCCTCTCCTGGCCCAGCCCCTCGTAACCACTCATCTGCTTTCCTTCTCTACAGATTTGCCTCTTCTGGACACGTCACAGAAATGGCATCATATCATATGTGGCCTTTTGTGCCTGGCTTCTTTCTGTTGTTATAATGTTTTCAAGGTTTGTCCATGTTGGAGCATCAGTGCTTCACTCCTTTTTATGGGTGAATAATACTCCGTTGTGTGGATATACCACATTGTGTTTGTCTACTCATCAGCTGATGGGCATCTGGGCTGTTTCCACTTTGGGGCTATGGTGACCAATGCTGCTGTGGTCATTCCAGTCTTCACGTAGACATGTACTTTCAGCTCTCCTGGGTAGACACCTAGGAACAGAATTACTGGGTCATATGGTAAGTCTACATTTAACCTTTTGAGGAGCTGCCAGACTGAAATCACTTTTCTTAAGTAAGCTTTTTATTGAAATAAACATCTATCCATAAAAAGGCAAAAGTCCTCTAAGTGTACACCTCCTCAAATTTTCACAAAGTGAGCTCACGCACATAACCAGCTCCCAGATCAAGGACAGAACGTGACCAGCGCCCAGAAGCTCCCTCACGGCCCCTTCCAGGCCCCTACCCCACCCGTAAAGGTAATCACTATCCTCACACCACAGATGAATTTTGCCCGTTTTTGAACTTTATACAAATGGGATCTTTTGTTTCCAGCTTCTTCTGTTCTACACTGTGTCGTAAGATCTACCCATGGTGTTGAGTTTATCTAACTATCGTTCGTTCATTCTCTATGCTCTACAACAGTGAACTTTTTCTATTAAGGGCCAGAGAGTAAATATCTCTAGCTTCGTGGGCCATGTGGCCTCTGTCGGGACTACTCAACTCTGCCACTGTCATGTAAAAGCAGCCAGAGACAATACACAAATTAATGGCTGGGGCTATGTGGCAATGAAACTCGACTTATCGACAATGAAGTCTGAATTTCATATAATCTTCACCTGTCACCAAGTATTATTCTTCCTTCAGTTTCTTTCCACCATTAAAAAATATTAAAAAACAATTCTTAGCTCATTTTGGCTCAGGCAGTGAGCTGGATTTGGCCCACGGGGTGACGTTCTTTGCCGCTTCCTGTCCTATAGTATTCAATGGTGCAAACAGACCCCAGTCAGTTTATCCATTCTACTGTGGATGGACATTTGGCTGGTCTCCCACTTGGACCCATGACACTACTAGCTAATCCCCAGATGACTTGGGCAGATGGAACGAAAAGTCATCACCCAGATTAAAATATTAAAAGTCTCGGAACTCCCCAGCGGTCCAGTGGTTAGGACTCTGCGCTTTCACTGCTGAGGGCCCGGGTTCGATCCCTGGTCGGGGAGCTAAGATCTTGCAGGCTGCACAGTGCGGCAACAACAACAAAAAAAAGTCGAAAGTCTCCAATCAGCAAGGAAGGCTGGTCACCCCAAGGGTGAGTTCCAGCAGGTTCCTCCGGCAGTGTGGGCGTGGGAGAAACTGCCACCAAAACCTCATCCCGGCCCCATGAGCCTTTCCAGCAAGCTGGTCTTGCCGTCTTTCTCCTCCCTGTGCCCTCGCAGTAACTCAACTGCCATTCAGGGCTTGGCAAATGTTTCCTACAAAGGGCCAGATGGGAAATATTTTCAGCTCAGGGGCCATGCAGCCTCGGTCACAATTCGTCTACTCAGCCCTTCGGTCGTTGAAACACAGAGCAGCCCAGACAGAGCAGAAAGAAGACATGTGCCTCTGTGCCCTGACGTGCAACCTACAGAAAGAGGCCGTGCTCGGGGGCTGCTGGGCGCTACTTGACACAAGCAGTCACGGGGCATCTGCCACCTGCCAGGCCCTTGTCCACAGTGCCAGAGCCACCGGCAAGCCTTCAAGCCTCACCTACCAACAGAAGCAGCAGAACAAGCATCACCAATCACTGGGAATGCACAAAGATGAAGAGGCGGGCTTCCCTGGTGGCGCAGTGGTTGAGAGACTGCCTGCCGATGCAGGGGATACGGGTTCGTGCCCCGGTCCGGGAGGATCCCACGTGCCGCGGAGCGGCTGGGTCCGTGAGCCATGGCCGCTGGGCCTGCGCGTCTGGGGCCTGTGCTCCGCAACGGGAGAGCGCGCAACAGTGAGAGGCCCGCGTACAGCAAAAAAAAAAAAAAAGTTGAAGAGGCATGGCTGTCCTGCACAGGATTCTGGAAAGGAAGGATGGGACCCTGCAAATGCAAGCACAGGACCTCCCGAGCGACGTTTCAACCTGGAAGCTTCAAGGGAATAAAAGGTAGTTCTTAACACACACACATACACATCAAGGTTTCTAGGATATCCTACCATCAGAAAAGTTTCTCCAACAAGTTAGGTATCCTAATGCTTCAAGACACCAGATGCCCCTGGCTTGTGAATACAAATATGGTCATAGCATCACTTTGACAAAGTGGTCAAGGCCATCAGGGCTAGAGATCACACATACTCACAAGAGACCATGAAAGGAGTAGGACACAAGGAGGAGAAGATCCCAGAACACTGAGTT
>NW_021703029.1:0-4586 GCF_005190385.1 Monodon monoceros
GTCGCGGCACAATGAGTGGATTGAGGTACGACGATTCTAAGTGAAATAAGTCACACAGAAAATGAAACATCATAAGTTATCACTAATAAACGGAATGTAAACTTTCCTACACATGCACTGAATTACAAAACAGAACAGGGTCTCAAATTTAGAAAACCAACTTAGGCTTGCTTAAGGGGAAAGGTGAGTTGGGGTGCTGCATAAAACCAGAGATTGAAATTAGCACAGATACCTTTCCATAAGCCAAATATGTAATAGTCAAGACCTACCCCTTGCTCAACGAAATGGACTAAACACCCCATATTCATCGCCTAGGATTACACATGACTAGTAAGAAACTTCAAACCTATGGATTTATATGTCTCCGTAAGAAAATCAAGCGTGTGTACAGCTGCATGAACGCAGAAGAGAAAATCCGATAAAGCCCATTATCAAAATAAATTACAGAAACAAAACACAATGACAGTGAAATAGAGAGCAATTCTTAAATAATTCATTCAGGGCTTGTGATGCAACCTGGATTTACCACATCTACACCCAGAGCTGGGTGAGACATAAGGCTGGACACTTCGGGCTGATAGCATTGGTGAGGTTCTGTGAGCAAACGCAGACCCTTTAAAGTCATACTGCATGGTAGCCCTTCCATTGGTCCCAAGTCTTCAGGTTTAAGGGATTCTTCCTTCAGCTAAAACGTGCATGGGAAACCCACAGTATGGTGCACCGTGTATGGGGAAACGTTTTCAAATGCATCTCAGATTTCTTCCTCCTTTACTCGGGTTCACCATTCCAGACCCTTTACTAAAACTCTCCCCACTTGGAGAGTCAGTGCCTTTAACCTCCTGTTTGGCACAGTTTGCAATTTCTGCGCAAGATGAAAAGGAATAGGGAGAACCAATGAGAGAGTAGCTGTAGGTGTCTCCACGGGCAAAATGAATGCTCATTTCTCACCAGAAAGAGGAATTTACCAAAGGCTCAGCGTGCCGTGCCGAAACCAGATTATGGCCTGAAGCAATCCTGTGGTTTTGCGGCCAGCTCACAAGAAAGCGAGTTGAAGAAAGGAGCTCAGGGACACTGTATTTCACAAACCTGCAGAGTTATAAATCACAGGTATCATACAAAAATATATTGAAGTAAGGCTGCGAGGAGGAATTGAAAGCGCAACAGTATTCCTGGAATATGATTTCAGGACGTAGACGGGAAGTGCTCTGAAAGCATAGGAGAAGAGGCAGATCCTGGATAATGATGCACTTGGTCAAAATGTGCATATGCGTTTTTTCCAGGGCCCTCATTAAAGAGGGTAGGAGGCTCCCAGCATGCTTTAGTGGCCAACAGAGGGCCCACATCGCCAAGGCGACGTGAGCCAGCCAGGCAGGAGTGACCTCACATCAGAGGACCCACCTCACAGAAGGGTAAGGAACCCACCCAGGATCAGACTCTCACCAGAGTGCCCACATCAGCAAGGGGCTGTGAACCAGGCAGGAGTGTCATCACACCCGTGGGGCCATATCATCAAAAGTTGAGGTAACAAGAAAATGTGGCCTCAAACCAGAGGACCCACATCACCATGGGTCTCGGAGCGAGGCAGGCAGGATTAACCTCACAACACATGGCCCATTGTATAAAAAAGGTGAGGAATCCAGCAGTTGGAACATCCCAGCAGGCGGCCCAGAGCACCGAGGCTATGGGATCCAGGCAGTGATGAACTCACAACAGAGGGCCCTCATCATGAAACTGTGAGCAAACCAGCCGTTGTGATCTCAGAGCACAAGGCCCACATCCCCATGGGGAAGGGAACCAAGTAGGAGTGTCATCGCACCAGTGGACACATCAGAAAATGTGGGGAGCCCAGCAGTTAGGGCCGGACACCAGAGGGCTCTCATCACCGAGGAGAGGAGGTTCCCAGCAGGCTCCAACTGCTACCAGTGGGCCACCGTCGCCAATGCGGGGTGTGCCAGCCATGCAGGAGTGACCTCAGTGCAGAGGGCCCACCTCACAAAAGTGTGAGGAACCCAAAGAGGATCAGACTCTCACCAGAGGGCCCACATCACCAAAGGAATGGGAACCAGGCTGGAGTGTCCTCACACCAGTGGGGCCTCATCAACGAAATGTGAGTGACCCAGCACACGTGGCCTCAAACCAGAGGACACACATCACCAAGGGGCTGGCAGTGAGGCAGGCAGGAGGAGCCTCAAAACATAGGGCCCATAGAATAAAAATGGTGAGGAATCCCGCAGTTGGAACCTCCCAGCAGGCAGCCAGGAGCAGCGAGGCTATGGGATCCAGACCTGACTGAACTCAAAACAGGGCCCTCATCATGAAACTGTGAGCAACCCAGCCGTTGCGACCTCAGAGCAGAAGGCCCACATTCCTATGTGGTTGGGAACATGGCATAAGTGTACTCGCACCTCAGGGCACACATCGGAGAATTTTGGGAGCCCAGAAGTTAGGGCCTGATGCCAGAGGGCCCTCATTACCAAGGGGAGTAGACTCCAAGCAGGCACCAACTCACAACTGAGGGCCCATGTCGACAAGGTGACGTGTGACAGCCAGGCAGGAGTGACCTCACAGCAGAGGGCCTACCTCACAGAAGGGTGAGGAACCCAGCCAGGATAAGACTCTCACCAGAGGGCCCACATCACCAAGGGCATCAGAACCAGGCAGGACTGTCTTCACACCAGGGTGACCACATCATAGAAAGGTGAGGAAACCAGCACATGAGGCCTAAACCAGAGGACCCACATCTCCAAGGGGCTCGGATTGAGGCAGGCATGAGTAGCCTCACAACACAGGGCCAATAGAATAAAAAAGGTGAGGAATCCTGCAGTGGGAACCTCCCAGCAGGCGGCCCAGAGCACCGAGTCTATGTGATCCAGGCTGCAGTGAACTCACAGCAGAGGGCCCACATCATGAGACTGTCAGCAACCCAGCCATTGGGACCTCAGAGCAGAAGGCCCACATCCCCATGGGGATGGGAACCTCGCAGGAGTGGCCTCGCACCACTTAGTACGTATCAGAAAAAGTGGGTACCCAGCAGTTAGGGCCTGACGCGAGAGGGCCCTCATCACCGAGGGGAGGAGGCTCCCAGCAGGCACCAACTGCCACAAGAGGGCCGATGTTGCCCAGGCGGGGTGTGCCAGCCAGGCAGCAGTGACCTCAGAGAAGAGGGCCCACTTCTCAGAAGTGTGAAGTACCCAACCAGGATCAGACTCTCACCGGAGGGTCCACCACACCAAGGGGATGGGAACCAGGCAGGAGTGTCCTCACACCAGTGGGGCCACATCAGCCAAAGGTGAGGAACCCAGCACATGTGGCCTCAAACCACAGGACACACATCACCAAGGGGCTGGGAGTGAGGCAGGTGTCCGGAGGGGCACATTTAACTCTAATTTCCCACCAGGAAGAGGAATTAACCAAAGGCTCAGAGTACCGTGCCGGACACTGATTATGGCCTAAAGCAAACCTGCGGTTCGGTGGCCAGCTTTCAAGGAAACGAGTTAAGAAAGGAAATCACGGGCACTGTAATTCACAAACCTGCAGAGTTATAAATGACAGCTATTGGCAAAAATATATTGAAGTAAGTCTGCAAAGAGGACTTGAAAACGAGGCAGAATTGCAGGAATCATATTTCAGGAGGTAGATTGGAATTGCATTTAAAGCATGTGAAAAGCGGCAGATCTTTGACAGTGATGCACTTGGACAAAAGTGCGTAAACATTTATTCCTGAATATATTCAGGAAAAAACGCATATGCCATTTTTGGCCAACCAAGCACTGGAGCAATGGAAATCCGCACTACAATGAAGTCTCATTTCCCATTCGTCAAAAGGGCCATCTGAAAGAAATGTAAAAACCAGAAACACAGGACAGGCCATGGAGAACAGGGAGCCTTGTTATGCTGATGGGCGGGATGTAAATCGCCAACAGACACTCTGGAGATGTTTATGGTGTATCCTGAAACATCTGAAAAACAAAGCTACAGACCCTAGGGCACTTCCACTTTTGGCCCTATAGCTTAGGAAAATTAAAATCAACAACACACAGCCAGCACAAAATTTAGGGCTGCTGTGTTTACAAGAACCTTGAGTCCAGTACAAATTAAATATCCCAGAAAGAAAAAAATGGATAAAGGAGTTGTGCTACTTACGTACAACGGAATATCACTCAGCAATGAAATCAATGTCATCGGGCCTGTAGCAGCAAATTGAGTGCATTTAAATATGATGATTCTAAGAAAAATATGTCACACAGAGAAAGATAAGTATCATAAGATATCACTAATAGAGGGAGTGTAAACTTGGCTATACATAAACTGAAATACAAAACCGAACAGAGTCTCACATTTAGATAAAAACTTATGCTTGCTTAAGGGGAAAGTTGAGTTGGGGTGCTGTATAAAACCAGAGATTGAAATTAGCACACATACCGTTCCATAAGCCAAATATGTAATAGACAAGACCTACTCTTTGCTCAACGAAATAGACTCATCCATGGTGTATCACCTCACACCTGTTAGAATGGGCATCATCAGAAAATCTACAAACAACAAATGCTGGAAAGGGTGTGGAGATAAGGAACCCTCTTCCACTA
>NW_021703030.1:0-1374 GCF_005190385.1 Monodon monoceros
TTATAATTTTTTCTTGGGTCAATCCATTCTAGCTGCTATTGCTACCTTTGACTAATTTAGGGCAGTCCCTTTGCCCTCCTTTGGTTCTCTGGGCCCGTCTCATTCACAACACACACAACCGCATACTGCATTCACAACACACACAACTGCATACTGCAGAGTTTTGAAAGGTGGTTCTCAAAATGTGGTCCCTGGGCCAGCAATATCAGCCACACCTGGAAACTGGTTAGAACTCTGGCACTGGAGCCCTGCAATCTGTGTTTTAACAATATTCTCAGGCAAATCTGATGCACACTAAAGGCTGACGACAACTGAGAACATCTGTCTCAGACTCTCCTGGAGGCATTCACCAAAAATAGAGATACAGGACCTTACACCTGACCAGCTGGAGAAGGGGTCTAGTAATTGCTCTGGTTATCATGCTTGTCATGATTTTTCAGCACATAAATGTTTGAGAATCACTGCCATTTTGAATGTGTGTTTCACTTGTCTGTTTTTCCAGTGGACTTTACTTCCTTGCAAGGAAGGTTTGTGAAGATCTGTTGTTGTTGTTTGCATTATTAGTTTTAGTATGCTAATTCTAGAATCTCTGGCGCATAGTGCAATCTCAGGCAGGAAGTAGTGGCTCATTAAAACAGGTATCCCAAAAGTCTTAGTAGAACTTCAAGATTAATTCCTTCGGGAAGAGGTAAAATTGTCATTAGATGCAGATGATATGATACTATATATAGAAAACCCTAAAGACTCTACATGAAAACTACTACAACTGATAAACGAATTCAGCAAGGTAGCAGAATACAAGATTAACATACAGAAATTGGTTGCATTTCTTTATACCAACAATGAAATATCGGAAAGGGAATGTAAAAAAACAATGCCTTTTAAAATCACAACCCCAAAAATAAAATACTTAGGAATAAACCTCACCAAGAAGGCAAAAGACTTATACGCTGAGAACTGTAAGACATTAATAAAGGAAAGTGAAGATGATTCAAACAAATGGAAAGACATCTCATGTTCTTGGGTTGGAGGAATTAATATTGTTAAAATGCTCATACTACCCAAAGCAATCTACAGATTTAATGCGATCCCTATCAAATTACCCATGACATTTTTCACACAATTACAACAAATAATCCTAAAATTCATACAGAACCATAAAAGACCCAGAATTGCCAAAGCAATCCTGAAGAAAAAGAACAACGTTGGAGGCATAGCCACCCCAGACTCAGACAGTACTCCAAAGTCACAGTAATCAAAACAGCGTGGTATTGGCACAAAAACAGACATATGGATCAATGGAACAGAATACAGAGCCCAGAAATAAACCCACACACCTCAGTTAATCTTTGACAATTAATCTTTGACAAAGGA
>NW_021703031.1:0-2861 GCF_005190385.1 Monodon monoceros
GTCTATATAAGGAGACAAAATGGGATATGAATATTATGATGAGTCTCACCATCTTGCAATTCTATCTTATTTTGAAGTACTAGGATCCACTATTTGATGAAGAGAGAACTTCCTTAATCTCTCTGGCCATATTAGGTGATAGTTTTCTCATTTCAATACATGATCTATGTTAGAGGGAGTGTTGACTATACCAGACTCTTAACGTGGGCACCCAGAAAGTGGAAGAATCTCTCTACTGATGATTAATCAAAACTCTTTTCATTGTGAATATAGTCCTTCCCTTAGGTAAGGCAGGAACACTATGAAAAATAGAAGGTTCTCAGGTGTCTGTGGAAGCTGGATTGCTCTCGACCTGTCAGCTCACTGGCAGAGCAGGCTTCGCCCAGACACTAGAGAACAAAATGTGAAACTGGCACCAGCCAGCTTCTCCATTGCACAGGATATCCCTATTTAAATTTGACAACCAGGATATTTTACAATTTGAAATTCTTGTCATCTGGTTTTCTTTAGTTTCTTCTTTGGGATGAAAAGACTGAGAAGCTTGTTAAAAAATCTGGAATTCTGATGGTGAGGCTTAACCAGATCTATTGAGTCATCAATCAGCAAACATTGACCAATGCTTACCATTCCCCCAGTTACTATACTAAGGACCCAGGCACGTCTCAGATAGTGGCCTTGCTCATTCACTGTATTTACAGTACTTTTTTCTAAATGTAACCAAAGCTCAGGTTAAGACAAGACGTTGATTTGAGTCTGAAGTAAACAAAGCTGACTGGTCTGATCCCTTCAGTTCCCAGAATTATTTTGTTTCAGGTAGTAATTTTCCCAGACCAATAGAACAAAGTCCTATTGTCTATTTATTTAATATTTTATCACAATAGTCCTTGCCCCTTTGACCTCTAGTGAGGAAACTTGCATAAGAAACTGAAATATGCTTAGGTTCTATGGGTAAGTGCAGATAATGATATGAATGAAATTGAAAATGAAAGCCAAAGGTAGAAAAGGCAGTTCTGAATAGATTAAGCAAGACAGAGGTATTTGAAAAATCAACTAGAAAAGATACAATACGGAATGGAGAGCTTCTGGAAGTTTTCCAATAGGTGAGGGGTTGGTAAATCTTGTTTGTTTTTTTTTTTTTAAGAACATGTCTGGCAGTTGTATGCCAGAGAAAGTTATAAGGGGGCTGACTATATGCATGAAGTCCACTGAGAACACTGTTTCTCTAGGCCACTGACGGTATTCTCAGTGTACATTCTATAGTACTGGAAATTAAGTTAGGAAAGAAAGGGTAATCTGATGTCATTTTAAATGAAATTTCACAAATGATTAGAGCTAAAAGGTGTCTTTTTTCACTCAGCCAACACGTTGAGCACGTACTATGGGGCAAGCACTGTGCTTATGGGTAAGAGAGAAAAGAAAAAATAAAGGCCAGAGGAACTCAAAAGAGAGTGTGAGAGATGCATGAACAACTCATTACAATCGAATAGGGATAGGCTATTAAATAAATAGATCATAAAAATGTAACTTTGTAAAACAGAACTTGGAGTCAATAATCCTGCTAGGGGATATTGAAGAGGATGCCAACAATGAGGGGGTCTTGGAATTAGGTTTTGAATGTCAGTAGGAATTTTCCACATGGAGAGAAGGTCAGGGGCATACCAGGCGAAGGAACATCCTGGACTTGAGAACCGATACAGTATATTCAAGTGATTGTAAATGAGATTTTTTTTGACTAGGGCATAGGGTATAAGTTGCCAAATGGTAGAAAATAAAGTATAAAAGTTAGGCTGGAATAAAAGTATAAAGTGTCATAATTCTTATGATGAAAGATAGGTATTTTCCTACAAAATGGGTTATTTATAAATATTTTAAAATTAGAGACTTCCGTGTAAAGCTTGAAAAAACAGTAAATCAGAGCTGTACTGAGCTCAGGCTTAGTGGTGAAAATTTCTGTATTTTGTTTGCCAGATTGGATAGTGTTACCATTCTTTAACATTTCTTTTTCCTAAGTAAAGGCATCTGGTGAAAATATGGGATCCATTTTATCCTGGGGAAGTTTTGTCTTAACCTTTCTTCTATGTACTTTTTCTATTTAAAATGCTTTTGCAGAATCTAATCATATGAAGTTCGGATACTTGAAGTACCTGCTCATATTCTCTCTTTGACATAATGGGAATAATTGGGAAGTCTTCTCTAATTTTGAGACTACCATGACTGCTCTCTTATGTTGGCTATTCCTGTAGATGAACCAATTTTAGGTTCGTCTGAGTGATTAGTTAAACTTAATCCTCACAGATTGATTCAGCAGGTCTGAAAAGATATCTCAGAATATGTATATAGAGAGATAAACAATAAGAAATTACAGTAAGCACAAAAACAGATAAAGATTATTCATACTTTTTCATAAGATCTTATTTTCTCTCATTTCTCTTATTTTTTTCATAACTTTTCTTTAATCATATGAAAAAGAAGGGAATTTACATGGCATAACAAAAGCTATGCAAAACTTAAGGAAACACAATTTTCTTAAATTTCTCAAACTTATTTGTATAGGATTCAGAATGCACTTAAAATGATTAAATGACTTAAGCTAATTTTTTTTATTGCAAACTGTTTTAACCCCAATTAACCAAGAAGAAACTGAGAGTCATTCTTTACTCTTCTCCCCTCCCTTAAACTCTGATTGGAAAAATCCCTAAGAGTTGTCATAATTATACTATATATATATAAATATATATATGTATAAATATAAATACACACACACACACACACACACACACATATGTCCATTGTTCTCTATGTCCATTGTCATAACTTTTACATTTCTTACTCGGATGTAACATCCAAGTTCACTTTTTCCC
>NW_021703032.1:0-1317 GCF_005190385.1 Monodon monoceros
CAGAATTCCACAGGGACGGGGGCAGCCAGGTATGAGATGTGAGGAAGTGGTGAGGGGTCTGGGAACTCGGACAAATACTGCCTCTAAATGCACTCAAATTCCGTCTGGGAAGCACGTCCTTGTTGGACACAATACTGCCCTTCTGGTCCACAGGAATGGAAAGTATTAGACCCATCAAGGCCGTTATTTTCTCTAGCTTTTCAGCTGTTTCTGTTGAGAACAGTCTAAATGAAATAATGCCACATTTCTTCCTTTCCTTATTTTTCTCTTTTGATTGTTGTTTTGCTTTAAATTTTCAGTGAAAATGCTCTAAACCACTGCATTGCTGGTAGACATGGCAGATACAGGCTATGGGCTGAGGTTAGTCCTACGTGCATTTCTTATTGAAAGCTCACACTCCTTACGTTTTATGTACCATCTTAACCATCACAATTTTAGCCTAGCTAGATGTTTATCAACTTTATTGATCTTTCAAAGAATCAGCTCTTGGTTTTGTTGCTTTTCTCTGTTTTGTTCTGTTTATGATTTCATTGATTTTTGCTCCAGTTTTTATGATGTCTTTTCTTCTACTTGTTTTAGGCCTAAGTTGCTCTCTTTACTCTAGTTTTCTAAAGAGGAAGCTTTGATTATTGGTTTTAGATCTTTCTTCTTCTGGCATATAGGCATTTAATGCTATAAATTTCCCTGTAAGCAGTGTGTTTGCTACATTCTGCTCATCTTGATAAGTTATATCTTAATTTTCATTCAGTTCAAAATATTGTTAGTTCTCTTGAGACTTCTTCTTTGGCCCATGTGTTGTTTAGAAGTGTGCTGTTTAATCTCCAGATAGTTGGGGATTTTCCAGCTATCTTTCTGTTATTGACTCCCAGTTTAATTCCATTGTGAAGTGAAAGCATACTCGGTATGATTTTTGTTGTTTTTGTTAATTTGTTAAAATGTGTTTTATGGCCTAGAGTGCTCCATATGAACTAGAAGAATGTGTATTCTGCTGTTGTTGGATGGAATATTCTATGTGTCAGATAAATCAAGTTGATTGTTTAGTGCTGTTCAGGTCAGCTATGTACTAACTGCCTTTCTTCTTGCTGAATCTGTCCATTGCTGAAAGGAGTGGGGAAGCCTCTAGCCATAATAGTGGGTTTGTCTATTTCTCCTTGCAGGTCTATCAGTTTTTGCGTCTGTATGTTGCCACTATGTTGTTAGGTGCATACACGTTTAGTATTTTTATGTCTTCTTGGAGAATTGACTCCTTTATTGTTACGTAGTGTCCTTCTTTATCCCTGATGATTTTCCTTGGTCTGAAGTCGGCTTTGTTGGAAA
>NW_021703033.1:0-1240 GCF_005190385.1 Monodon monoceros
ATACAGAGTTGTTCAGTACAATCACATACCAGGAGTAATGGACACTGAGAATGTTTAATGGACAATTAATTATTTTTCACGTCCAGAAAAGAAACATGTGTGTGAGAATCTCGCTGCTCTCGTCTGTATATAAACTAGGTTTTTACACAATGTTTGGCAACACGCAGACCTAAGTTCAAGAGGCCTGTACTACTGTTAGAATGAATGTGAAGAAGACAGTGTTAGAATGAAAAATATATGAAACAGTGAAAAGTTCATGTCTACTTAAAGGCAACCTTATATTACATTGAAGTTTATGTACCAGTACTAATGAAAAGGGACAATAAAAGAGGTTCTTTTATGCTAAATTAAAGAATAGATGTATATCAGAGACTTTTTCTTGTTAATGCTTTAGCAGAGGACCACCAAAATAATCTCTCTTTCAAGAGAATACCTGCATTACACATAGTCAGCAACTGGATACCTGTATAACTATGCTAAAGCTCCAGACATGTTTCCCTCAAGTTCTCTGACAAGGATAGAGGCTCCAAAGCCACCTGTTTGAGCTACTAAGCCTCCTTTATGTCGCACCAGGTTCAAGGCTCTTGATCAAGTAGCCAGTTACTTCTGGAAGGTAAAGGAATTGTGCAATGATGTAAAGGGTGCTTATACCTTTCTGCTCCCAGCCTCTTAAACTTCAGAATTTTTTTTTTTTTGCCATACCGCGTAGCATATGGGATCTTCCCCAACCAGGGATCAAACTCGTGCCCCCTGTAGTAGAAGTGTGGAGTCTCAACCACTAGACAACCAGGGAAGTCCCCAATTTCAGAATTAAAGCCTTGTTCCAACCCACAGTCCTGTCTCTAGCATAGCTGACTCAATTCATAGATATTTTAACCAGTGAGTCAGGGAATTTTTAAGAAATAGCCTTATAGACTTTGGGGTAAAAGACCTGGAATCAATGAGATATGTGGTGTTAAGTCTTTTCTGGATGGAAAAGTAGGTAGGGGCAACTCAGTTTGAACTCTTGGCCATGTTAGAGTGTGATATGGAAATAGATGAGCCAGACAACATTCAGGGGTTACCAACTAGTAAGGAGCCCTGTAATATAAATAAAATAATCTAATGTGATATCAGTGAACTGCTTTACTCTTATAAAAATGACAAACTGTAACTTAGGCCCACTCTAACCTAAACAGAACACGTCATTAAAGACAATTAATGTTCTTTGCTAACTCCTATTTCTTCTGTTGGCCTTTCA
>NW_021703034.1:0-2162 GCF_005190385.1 Monodon monoceros
TACGGGTTAGGGTTAGGGTACAGTTTAGTGTACGGCTACAGGTTAGGATACGGGTTAGTGTTAGGATTCGGGTTGGGATTAGGGTACGTGTTAGGGTTAGGGTAAAGTATAGGGTACAGCTATGTGCTACGGTTAGGGTACAGGTTAGGGTATGGGTTAGGGTTGGGGTATGGGTTAGGGTTAGGGTTCGGGTATGGGTTAGGGTACAGGTTAAAGTACGGCTATAGGATAGGGTTAGGGTATGTGTTAGGGTACATGTTAGGGTAAGGGTATGGTTAGGGTTAGGGTATGGGTTAGGGTTAGGGTACAGGATAGGGTAGAGCTACATGTTATGGTTAGGGTACATGTTAGGGTATGGGTTAGGGTTAGGGTATGGGTTAGGGTTAGCGTACAGTTTAGTGTACGGCTACAGTTTAGGTTTAGTGTACACGTTAGGGTATGGGTTAGTGTTAGGATACGGCTGAGGATTAGGGTACTGGTTAGGGTAAGGTTTAGGGTTAGGGTGAGTGTTCGGGTATGGGTTAGGGTACAGGTTAGGGTATGGCTATGGGTTAGGGTTAGGGTATGGGTTAGGGTTAGGATACAGGGTAGGGTTATGTTACAGGTTAGGGTTAGGTTTAAGGTTAGGGTACAGTTTAGTGTACAGATAAGAGTTAGGGTTAGGTTACGGGTTAGGGTACAGGTTAGTTTTAGGATACGGGTTAGGATTAGGGTATGGTTTAGGGTTAGGGTTTGGGTAGGGGTTAGGGTACAGGTTAGGGTACGGTTATGTGTTAGGGTTAGGGTATGTTTTAGGTTACGTGTTAGGGTTAGGGTACGTGTTAGAGTTAGCATACGGGGTAGAGATAGGGTACAGGTTAGGGTTAGTGTTAGGGTACTGGATAGTGTTAGGGAACTGGATAGATTATAGCTACGTGTTAGGGTTAGCATACAGGTTAGGGGACAGGTTAGGGTTAGGGGAGGGGTTAGGGTTAGGGTATGGTGTAGGGTTAGGGTTAGGGTTAGGTTTAGGGTGTGGTACGGGTTAGGGTTAGGGTACGGGTTAGGGTTAGGGTATGGTGTAGGGTTAGAGTTAGGGTATGGGTTAGGGTTAGCATACAGTTTAGTGTATGGCTACAAGTTAGGGTTAAGGTTAGGGTTAGGGTTAGGGTTAGGATATGGGTTAGGATTGAGGTATGGGTTAGGATTAGGGTTAGGGTTAGGTTTCAGGTAGGGCTTAGGCTACAGGTTAGGGTATGGTTACATGTTAGGATTAGGGTTGGGTTTGGGTTAGGATTAGGGTACAGGGTAAGGTTAGGGTACGGGTTAGTGTATGGGTTAGGGTTAGGGTTAGGGTACTAGTTAGGGTACAGGATAGGGTACAGCTACGTGTTACGGTTAGGGTACAGGTTAGGGTTCAGGTTAGGGTTGGTGTACGGGTTAGGGTTAGGGTACGGGTTAGGGTTAGGGTCAAGGTTAGGGTTAGGTTTAGGGTCTGGGTTAGGGTTAGGGTATAGTTTAGTGGACGGTTACGTGTTATGGTTAGTGTATGGGTTAGGGTACGGGTTGGTGTTAGGATATGGCTTAGGATTAGGATACTGGTTAGGGTTAGGGTTACGGTTACGGTTAGGCTTCGTGTGCGGGTTAGGGTACAGATTAGGGTATGGCTAAGGGTTAGGGTGAGGTTATGGGTTAGGGTACATGTTAGGATTAGGTTACGGGTTAGGTTTAGTGTATGGGATAGGGTTAGGGTACACAGGGTTAAGGTTAGGGTTATGGTACTGGTTAGTGTTAGGATACAGGATAGGGTACAGGTACGTGTTAGGGTTGTTAGGGTACGGGTTAGGGTTACGGTACGGCTTAGGGTTACGGTACAGTTTAGTGTATGGCTATGAGTTAGGATTAGGGTACGGGTTAGTGTTAGGATATGGGTTAGGATTAGGGTACGGGAATGGGTTAGGGTTAGGGTTAGAGTTAGGCTTCGGGTAGTGTTAGGGTACAGGTTAGGATATGTTTACATGTTAGGGTTAGGGTATGTTTTATGGTACGTGTTAGGGTTATGGTAGGGTTAGGGTTAGGGTACAGGTTAGGGTTAGGATACGGCTTAGGATTAGGGTACTGGTTGGGGTAAGGGCAAGGGTTAGGGTTAGGGTTTGGGTATGGGTTAGGGTACAGGTTAGGGT
>NW_021703035.1:0-1454 GCF_005190385.1 Monodon monoceros
TAGTGGAAGTTGGAAGGCAAGCCGCCTTTCCCCCTGAGATACGGTGACTTCAGGTATGTGTTCCTAGAAGGGCATGTAAGCAGAGAGTTTCTCCCAGTGTAGCTCAGTTAGGGCAACGAGGCCCAGTTGCATAGTATGCTGGACTTGCGAGAACCGTGTTCCTGAAGCCATTGGTGAGCCGAGGAAATTATCTCCCCCAAGGTAGAGTGCGGTGTGTTACCCTTCACTCGACCTACCCTGGGGCACCCTGAAGGGCCTACCGGTCTCAGTGTGGCCCAGCAAGCCCACGGGAGCCTTCGGGTACGCAGAGTTCTTGTCCCGAAACGGACGCTGACGCGACGGGGCCTCGAGTCTCTAGACGCTTACTCCCGTTAAACTAACACAGACCTGCCACTAAGGCCTCAGGGAAACTGCTACACGCCTACCCTTCTGGATGCAAAATCAAAAACTTACGTGGAGGCTAAAGGCCCACTTTGAGATTCCCCTTAGTGCTAGAGCAGGGCGGGAAGAGCTCCCATCCAGGACCTGGAAGCACCCTCTTTCTTTCGAGAAAACTCATTTTCTTCCAGAGCCAAGTCTGCAATGAGTACAAGTCCGGCAACCAAAGCATTCTTCGGGTAGCTTCAAGGCCGCATGAGTGAAGCGTTCAAAACAGGAAAACAAGGCTTGCCGCTTTAGTCGCTTCTCCAGATTGACACGCCGTCTAAGTACATGTGGTTTCTGTCGAGTCAAAGGGACACAGGCTACCCACTGGGCCCGTCCCTGAATCAGCTATTCTACGCAGGGGGGTTCTGTGTGTAGCGAACCGCCTCAATGAAGGACTGCCCTAGGTCGGCCTTAGGGCCTGAACATCTTTCAAAATCTTGCCGTGTTACACGAAGAACGGTGCTCTAGTTGCAGTGGGAGCACTAGTTGAATGACTCCTTGCGGTGGGGTGACTTCAGATATGAGGTGCTAGGAATACTGAAAAGCAGAGGGATTTTCTCAGTGCAACTCAGACAAGGGCGATGAGGCAGAAGTCCACGGCATGCTGCACTGTCTAGAACCGTGTTCCGCAAACTGCTGGAGAGCTGAGGAAATCTAGCTCTCCCAAGGGAGTGTGCAAATGCTGCCGATCAATAGGCATACACACAGGGGTACTCCGAAGGGCTTCCTGGGCTGGACGTTGCTCAGGAGGCCCAGGGGTCCGTGGACTACGCAGTGTCCTTGTACAGAGACACGGGCTGACGCGAGGCACCTAGGAATCCTGAGAAGCTTACAAGCGTTACACTAAGGAAGAGCAACGACTACTGCCTCATGGAAACTGCTGCGCGCCTACCATTCTGCATGCAATTCAGGGCCTTCACTTGAGGCTTCTGCTCAGTGGAGTTTTAAGGTAACTATAGGGCAGGGAGGATGAGCTCCCAAACAGGAACGGAATGGCACCCCATTTCTTTCATGGAAACTCTTTCTCT
>NW_021703036.1:0-1513 GCF_005190385.1 Monodon monoceros
AACCTAACCCGTACGCTAACACTAACACGTACCCTAACTCGTACTCTAAACCTAAACCGTTGTCAAACCCTAACCTGTACCCTAAACTGTCCCCGTCCCCGTCGCCTAACCCTAAGCCTAACCCTAACCCTTACTCGAAGCCTTACCCTAACACGTCCCATAATCCTAAACCGTACCCTAACACTAACCTGTACCCTAACACGTACGCTCACCCTAAACCTTTGTCTTACCCTAACCTGTACCCTAAACCATCCCCGTCCCCTAAACCTAACCCTAACCCTTACCAGAAGCCTTACCCTAAATCTTCCCCTAATCCTAACCCTTACGCTAACACTAACCCGTACCTTAACACGTACGCTCACCCTAAACCGTTGTCGTACACTAACCTGTACCCTAAACCGTCTCCGTCCCCATCCCTGTCCCCTAACCCTAACCCTAACCCTAACCCTTACCCAAAGCCTTACCCTAATCCGTCCCCTAATCCTAAACAATACGCTAACACTAACCCGTACCCTAACATGTACCCTCACCCTTAACCATTGTCGTACCCTAACGTGTACCCTAAACCGTCCCCGTCCCCTAACCCTAAACCTAACCCTAAACCTAACCCTTACCCGAAGCCTTACTCTAACCCGTCCCTTAATCCTAACCCGTACGATAACACTAACCCGTACCCTAACACGTACACTCATCCTAAACCGTTGTCGTACAATAACCTGCACACTAAACCATCCCCGTCCCCTAACCCTAACCCTAACCCTAACCCTAACCCTTACCCGAAGCCGTATTTTAAACCGTCCCCTAATCCTAACCCGTACGATAACACTAACCCGTACCCTCACACGTACGCTCACCCTAAACCGTTGTCGTACACTAACCTGTACCCTAAACCATCCCCGTCCCCTAACCCTAACCCTAACCATAACCCTTACCCGATGCCTTACCCTAACCCATCCCCTAATCCGAACCCGTACGCTAACACTAACCCGTACCTTAACACATACGCTCACCCTAAACAGTTCTCATTCCCTAAGCTGTACACTAAACCGTCCCCGTCCCCTAACCCTAACCTTAAACCTAACCCTAACCCTTACCCGAAGCCTTACCCTAACACGTCCCCTAATCCCAACACGTACGCTAACACTAAAACATGCCCTAACACGTACGCTCACCCGAAACCGTTGTCGTACCCTAACCTGTACCCTAAAACGTCCCCGTCACCGTCCCCTAAGCCTAACCCTAACCCTAACCCTAACCCTAACCCTTACCCGAAGCCTTACCCTAACCCGTTCCCTAATACTAACCCGTATGCTAACACTAACCCATACCCTAACACGTACGCTCACCCTAAACCGTTGTCGTACCCTAACCTGTACCCTAAAACGTCCCCGTCCCCGTCCCCGTCCCCTAACCCTAACCCTAACTCTTACCCAAAGCCTTACCCTAACCTGTCCCTTAATCCTAACCAGTACGCTAACACTAACCCGTACCCTAACACGTACGCTCACCCTAA
>NW_021703037.1:0-1083 GCF_005190385.1 Monodon monoceros
ATCTGGGCTTCCATCCCCAATAAATTTTGGGGTTGGAGGACACAAAAGCTTTTGCTCAGACCTAAATTCTGTCTGAACAAAAGGGAAATATTATAAGCCCTTTGTAACCTCTCCAAGAGCAGAAATGATTTACAGCTGTGGCATTGAACCATAATTCCTCAATCTCCTTTGAGAAGAGTTCAGTTAGAAACAATGTCTTGATTTTTGTTTCTTTTGTTTCTTCCCTGTTTTCTTGTCTTGCTTACCAACAATCCATTGTAATTCATGAGTTAGTATGGCAGCAGGCTGAGTGTTCCCTGGAGCTCATTAAATGAACTATTTTTCCTTAAATGACGTTTGTCTCCTTGTTTTCAGCCCCTCTTCCTTCCTCTGCCCTTTACTATAACCAGAGCTCAGCAAAAGCTGAGTGGCTTTGTGCAGACCTTACTTAGGGTCAGCCTTTTTTTCTTCATTATTTTATTCACGGCTCCTCCATTTCATTGTTTGCCTTCTCGAAATGTGTTGAAATCTTTCTGTGGTTGATGACTTCCAAAATATCTTGGCTTTTATTGGTTGATTAGTTTTGGTATCTCTACAGTTTTATTTAGATATGGTTTCAGGAGGAACAGAAAGTAAATATATTTCCTAGTCTGCCGTCTTGAGCTGAAAATCCCTGTGGATTTTAGCATCCAATGTTCCCATGGGAAAACACCCAACCATGGCATTAATAGATGTTACACTCAAGATTTCAGCTTTTCTTCAGCAATCACTAAGGATTTAATATGTGGTCATTTCTAATGGGGAAATAATAACTATCTCATGATGTTGATTTGGGGATTAAATTAGATAATGAACATGAAAATGCTTTGTAAGCTTTAAAGTTCTGTAAAAATGTTTTTGTTATTATTTGATTTGTTGCTATTTCAACTTCACTTGACAGTTGTTTATGACCTTGCCTATGTGAGAAAATGCCCTCTGGGTTACTTTTTTGAAAGCCAGAATGTATTTTTCAATAGCTCAATGGAACTGGCATCATTTGTGAAGGTTAAGGGTGAACGGGTAAATGTTTCTTGACCCCTATCACTTTACAGTGTTTTCAGGAAC
>NW_021703038.1:0-1321 GCF_005190385.1 Monodon monoceros
AGGGCGTATGCGATTTTTCCAGAATATATTCAGGAAAAAACGCATACGCCTTTTATGGCCAAGCGCATCGTTATCGACGTTCTGCCTCTTTTCCTATGCTTTAAATGCAATTCCAGTCTACCCCCTGAAATCGTTTTCCTGAAATTCTGCCCCGCTTTCAAGTCGTCTTCGAAGACTTACTTCAGTACTTTTTGGACGATAGCTGTCATTCATAACTCTGCAGGTTTGTGAATTACAGTGCCCCTGAGCTCCTTTCTTCAACTCGCTTTCTTGTGAGCTGGCCGCAAAACCGCAGGATGGCTTCAGGCCTTAATCTCTTTCTGACAGGGCACGCTGAGCGTTTGGTTAATTCCTCTTCCTGGTGGGAAATGAGCGTTCCATTTGCCCGTGCAGACACCTACAGCTAGTCTCTCATTGGTTCTCCCTATTCCTGTTCATCTTGCGCAGAAATTGCAAACTGTGCCAAACAGGAGGTTAAAGGCATTGACTCTCCAAGTGGAGAGAGTGTTAGTAAAGCGTCTGGATTGGTGAACCCTAGTACCAGGGAACGAAAACTGAGATGCATTTGAAAACGTTTTCCAATCACAATGTGGACCATACTCTGGGTATCCCATTCATGTTTTAGATGAAGGAAGAATCCCTTAAACCTGGAGAGTTGGGACCCATGGAATGGGTACCATGCAGTATGACTTCAAAGTGTCTGCGTTTGCTCACCGAACGTCACCAATGCTATCACCCGAAGTGTCCAGCCTTATATCTCACCCAGCTCTGGGTGTAGATGTGGTAAATCCAGGTTGCATCACAAGCCCTGAATGAATTATTTAAGAATTGCTCTCTATTTCACTGTCATTGTGTTTTGTTTTTGAAATTTATTTTGATAATGGGATTTATCGGATTTTCACTGCTGCGTTTAGGCCGCTGTAAACATGCTTGATTTCCTTAGGGAGACATATAAATACATGGGTTTTAAGATTCTTACTTGTCAGGTATCTTCCCAGGCGTTGAATATGGAGTGTTGAGTCCATTTCGTTGAGCAAGCAGTAGGTCTTGTCTATTATATATTTGGCTTATGGAAAGGTATCTGTGCTAATTTCAATCTCTGGTTTTATGCAGAACCCCAACTCACCTTTCCCCATAAGCAAGCATAAGTTGGTTTTCTAAATTTGAGACCCTGTTCTGTTTTGTAATTGAGTTCATGTGTAGCCAAGGTTACATTCCGTGTATTAGTGATATCTTATGATGTTTCTTTTTCTCTGGGACTTACTTCTCGTAGAATCATCGTACCTGAATCCACTCATTATGCCGCTACGGGCCTGATGAC
>NW_021703039.1:0-38849 GCF_005190385.1 Monodon monoceros
CTGCAAGGGGTGGCAATTCCATTCATATCTCTACTCAATTTACTAGAATGATTCCTCAAAAACAGATCATGGTGGATGAGAGTGGACAATTTCAAAGTCACGAAAAAGTGGCTCCATTTGCAGTTTCTGTGTAGATCAATGACTTTGGTGGATCAGGTTAATAGGTTTTTATGCAATCTTTGCTCAGAAAGTTCTGACTGTGCAGACATATGAAAATATTTATGAAGCATTGCTTCCTGTCAGCAGTATAGAAGGATGGGTTTCAGAATCTAAGTAGTTGACAAACGTCAACTGAATTATTAATGGACATGTGCACATATGTTTTCTACATTCTTAAGCTTGCAAAATTGTACTATTAAAGCATAAAATTAGTCTAAAAAATAAATAAAATATTAAGTCCAGTGACTAAGAGTTGATAGGCTATAAAAAAGTTGGCTTAGTCTTATATTCTTTACTTTTCCTCTTTTCTTTTTGTTTAATCAGCACATATATATATGAAAGTATGTAGTGTATATATATATATATATTTAAAATATACATATACATTGCACTGACTATACTGCCTTATCATTGAAATGAAATGTTTAAAATAAGTTACTTGAATTCTCCTAAAAATGACATAACATTTTGGCCAATACCATCTAGTTCTAAAAGAGAAAAATAACTACCATGGTGTATAAGGTTTAAATCATATTAGATATCATATATATATATATATATATATATATAAGCTGTCCCTCAATCCATTTGTAAATTATGTCACAGGTTATCATAATTACTTAACAAAATATAAAGATTATAGTAAACTTGGTGTGTACTTGTGCTGCATAGAAAATACAACATAGTTACTAGATAGATGGGTTGTAAATTGATAGAAAATTGTGAAAATATTTGTTACTGAAAATACATTATTTACATCCACAGATTATCTTTCTATGGGTTGTAACACAAAACTGAAAAGTTACCTTGTTATGAGGTGTTACATGCTTTAATGGCATTTATTAGAGTTGGATTCTATCTGCAGTTTACTGAAGGTTCCCTTCCTACCTGAGTGAGTAATTTCAGCCCTGCAGATTATGAGCCTCTTTCTAAACCTATGCCTATTCAATTGATGGTAAAGCAATTCTTGTTAAAGTCCAAAAATAACACTCAGCTGAGTGCACAGGGACTGGAGGAACTAGATGGGGTATAACTGGCAGAGATGCTGAAGAATCAATTGCTCTGTTTTCACCAGTTGGTAAATGGACCAGAGCCGATGGCGTAAATTGAAAGAAATAGTTGGAATATTCTACAATGGCTCTGCTCCAGAGCATGTAAGACAACTTTACTGAACAGTTTAAGCACCAGACAATTACATCCCAAAATTCAGTTAATATCTTCCTGAAATGTCTCTGCACTTTACATATCACATTTGCACAACATAAATGCATTAATTGCCTAATAAGTGAGGCTCTTTGCTTGAGAGTGAGGCTGAAGTGGTAAATATAACAAGTCACTGAACTAAAGTTTCTTTAACTTAGTGGTCAAGACAAGTATTTACAAAAAATGATTATGGTAAAATCTCTGTAGATTTATAACATTCTAGCTACTGTTGCCAAACGTTCTTTTAACCAGAGTATGTTTGAACAAGATAATATCAAAATTCTCTTTCAACTTAATATCTTCAAATTATCATTCCTTTAAACATCTGAAATAGTTTTGAAATGTATGCAAAAGTATCTTATGCCAAATTTTCTAGGGAAATTTTATGACTTTATGAATAGGCATTTCTGTGGAAATTAAAAATTACAATATCTATGGACTGTCTAAATTCATAAAATTTTCCTAGAAAATTTGGCAAAGTGGTAACTATGTGAGGTGACAAGTATGTTAATGTAGCTTGATTGTGGTGATTATGTCACAATGTTTTTGTATATCAAAACATTAAACTCTACCTTAAATATATGCAATTTTTATTTGTCAATTTTTCCTCAATAAAGCTGAAAAAATTAAGTTCTTTACAGTATTGTCATTTTATTGGCCATTTGCATATCTTCTTTTTATTTACTTATTTATTTTTTACATCTTTATTGGAGTATAATTGCTTTACAATGGTGTGTTAGTTTCTGCTTTATAACGAAGTGAATCAGTTATACATATACATATGTTCCCATATCTCCTCCCGCTGCATATCTTCTTTGGAGAAATGTCTTTTGAAGTGTTTGCCCATTTTGTGTTTGAGTTATTTGTGTATAAGAGGTTTTAATTATCACCAAATTTTTTAAAAAGTCCTTTTTTTACTCTGAGAACATTTAAATTATCTGATACTAACAAGGCACTAAAATTAAGAGAAATACTCCTATTTCAACTTCCAATATGTACAACATTGTGTATAAATTAGCGTTGTTATTGAAAACCCTGTTGTAGGCAGTATTCTAAGATGGCCTCCTCCATTATCTGTACTATCATGTCCTTGTCTAATACCCACCCCTTGAATGTAAGATGGCTTAGTGACTTGCTTTTAACCAATAGAATATAGCAAATGTAATGAGATGTTTCTTCTATACTTGGGTTACAAAAGTTGGTGACTTCTACACTGCCACTAACTCTATTGTCCTTTCTTTCAGCTTGTATGCTTTGATGAAACAAGGTACCATTTCGGAGACACCCTTTTGTCAAGGAAATGAAAGCAAACTTTTGTTCAGCAACCCCTGATGAATTGAATTCTTGCAGCTACCCAGTGCACTCGGAAATCTACAGTCAGGTCCTCAGATGAGACCTCACTCTGGGCTGACACCACAATTTCAGCCTTGTTAGAAATCCTAATGCAGCCATACTATATCTAAATTTTTGACCAACAGACTGAAATAAAATAAATATTTATGGCACTAAGTGTGTGGTAATTTATTTTGTAGCAATAGACAATTATTTCCCCTAATGAAATTTTCTATATGTGTTGAAATGATAAAGAAATGAGTAACCCTTTTAAAATAATGTTAGAATAGCTTCTACTTAATATAAAATAACACAAGTAGATTTATTTATATATCAATTGAAAAATTAATCTAGACCAAATATTTAGACAAGAAAGATTAAACAGTATTCACAACGAAGCTATGAAAAAAAGTATAATAATGTGGAAATACATGGATGTGAAAATAAAACAGATAATCAAAAACTATTTCCAAAATTTATGTAAAATAATGTTACCTGATGACTCACAAAGAAATAACATTTGTATCTCAAAATATACATATTATTGAACTAATTAAGTATCAAAGGATTCAAGAAAGTTTGCTTTAATTGATGAAACTCAGTGTGGGCAAAGATGCAAGGCAATAGCTCCATCTATTACTTATGTCTTTTGGGGATGTATCACATGTAATCACATGCTGGGTTTGTTCCTGCCCAGCCTGTGCTTTCATCTTTAGAATAGTTACACAAAACCATGTTGCTGCCTAAGGTTATGGGTCAATATATCCTTTTTTTTCCTCCTAAAGCTAGAGGAGACCTTACCAATCCATATTTTAGAAGGAACCATTCAAATTTTCTTTCCTAAAATTTTGAATTTAGAGTCACAGTGTTGAATTCACAGAATAAGAGGGTGGTGGATTCAAGAGCAGAAAGAAAATGAATCTAGCAACCAAAGTCAAAGGCAGGAAAAAACTAAGAGACAGAAAATCTTAATTGTTCTCTAGCAGTGTCTGTTCTGAATAAGGAAGAGAAGAGCATACACATATAACTAACAAACACAGTGTGTGACAGAGAAAGAAAATTCAAGTAGTGAGGCTAGTCTGATGAATTCCCAGCAGACATAAGCCCAGGGTACTGACTGTAAATAAATCTGTGTTTCTTTCTTCTAAGTAACTCCTTATTAATACTTTAAAATATATTTGGTGGAATCTCATTATTTAACATATGAATATTAATTAATTTTTCTTTATGAGTCAAAATCCTTTTCTAGAAATCAGTCTTTAAGACAAAAATTGACATTTGGTAATATATGATGAACCAAAACACTTTAAACAAACACAGCTGCAACCAAATTGGATAGTTACATACATTGTAATATTTTCAGTAAGGTTATAATATGATGTCTCATGTGATTATTATTTGCTATGGGCACAATAAGTGATTGAGACAAATATTAAGGAAATAAAAAACATTGAGAAATAAATATTTAAAGTTTAAAACATAAAGATAAGCATATAAATCCTAAATGTTTATGTACCACACTGGCATTTTTCTTTTATCAATATAGTATATGTCTTATTAATTTTATTTACAAAACTCATGTGAGGTCTAAAATGGACTGAAGTGTTTTCAACTTTATATAAAGATATTTTTGTAAGCTGAGTATTACAGTTTTAAGGAAAAATTTAAATTTTGAATGAAATGAAGAATTTTCATCATTCTTTGGTAATTTGCATTTGTAGATGATTTGATTGCAATATTAGTCTCCTTTAATGTACTATACATAATGTATATATATATAATATATGATGTGTATATATATATATATACACATATATAAATTAAATTAATGAAACATGGTTCTATTTAGTATGCTAGGCAGAATGATAATAGAGCTTTCTTTGATTATTAAATAAAAGTTAAATATAAAATTTATATTGATATATATTTTTATATATATCAATATATATTTATATATATTGATATTTTATTCAGTGGTCAAAGAAGGTGAACTAAAACATTCTGACTCTTAAGCACTAAATAGAACTATGTCTCCTTCATTTAATTGGGCTTTTTGTTCCACATTAAACACAGAGTGACTCATGCCCGGGTATTCTAATCTTTGGTTTATGTTCATGATATGAAAGTTGCCTAGAGTACTCATACATGGGCCTTCATCTAAGTTTTGCCATAACCTTCCTCTTCCACAGTTCCATCCATTACTGTCAAATAATTATTCTGTAAGAAACTATAATTACATATTTCATCTCTAGCTTCAAACATAATAGTTAATAGCTGAGTAAGTTTGTGTCTGTTTTTAAGCTTTTTAGAATGATTTTTCCTTGTCATTGTTTTGTTTTGCGTCATTGTAACTTCAAATAAGAACTCTAGGAAAAATTGCTGTCTTCACATCGGAAGCAAATAGATATGAACAAATATGGTACAAATATTTCACATGTGTGCTTTGTTTATAGAACTAATGATTCTCTAATCTCTACTCCATTATTCCAAGAAAATACTTATTACTAATGTGATGAAAGAATTGTGAAATGGGAAGTCAATGTCAAAATATTCCCATATGGATTAAACATGAAATTTTAAAGATGCAGCAAATGTTTATTGATGATGCCCCAAATTATCTTTGAGATATCTTCAGTCAGCCATGAGCAAAGAGAAAATTGGTCATATTTAAGTTTTTCAATATGAGCAAAAAACACCTTACATAACTCAAACTATGTAATTAACATAAAAGACACACTGGAGCATATAGATAGAAACTATCTGATAAAATCAGCTAATTCTTTGTAATAAAATAATGCAACCAACCCCATCCCTGACGGCACCCCTGCTGCTGAGTCTCCACTCTGCCTCGACCCCGGACAGTGGCCAGAGGAACCCCATCACCTCCTTTCTGCTGCATTCCTCAGCCTGGCCTCTGCATCTCCAAATGGCCCTAGTTACAGGAGGTAGCATGTGGAAATGATCTGGCCAATAGTGAGGGAAAGTTATGAGACCTTGAGACACTTGGAGTTTGATCTGGAGCTGCAAGGAGATGCTGAAATCCCTCACCTGGAAGCCTTGGCTGCTGTGAAGAGGGGTGGAATAAAGGTGGCATACTAGGAGGACATGGAATTCACGTCTCCTCACAATTAGGGCACCTACTAAGCACCGGAGGGGGACCACGGACACCTAAGGGGATGAGAGGAGCCACCAGTGACTGGTGAGCTCTCCTTTTGCTTGTTCCCCACCCACTTTTTTTTTTTTCTTTTTTCTGTTGTGGTTTTATTTTATCTTGTTGCAGTTGTTTCAATTATAGTTTTATTTTTCCTAATATATTTTTTATCTTACTAATTTTATTTTGTTTTTTATTCTTTGATATTGTACAGCTCCATATTTTCTTTCTTTTTTCCTTTTTATTTTTTACCATACCACAAAACTTGTGAGATTTTGGTTTCCAGGCTGTCCAGGATGTCAGGCCCAAACTCCTGTGTTGGGAGCTCTGCATCCAAACCACTGAACTAATGGAGAATCTCAGACCCCAGGGAATATCAATCAGAGTGAGACCTTCCAGAGGTCCTCATCACAGCACCAAGACTCAGCTCTATCCAACTTTCTGCAAACTCTGGTCCTGGACATCTCAGGCCAAACAACCAGGAAGACAGGAATACAGCACCACCCATCAAAAAAAAAAAAAAAAAAAAAAAAAAACAACAAAAATATGTTAGACACAAAGGAGCAAAGTAAAAACCTAAAAGACCAAATAAATGAAGACAAAATAGGCAACCTACCTGAAAAAGAATTCAGAGTAATGATAGTAAAGATGATCCAAAATCTCGGAAATAGAATGGAGAAATTACAAGAAACATTTAACAAGGATCTAGAAGAACTAAACAGCAAATAAAGTGATGAACACCACAATTAATGAAATTAAAAATACTCTAGAAGGAATCAATAACTGAGGCAGAAAACCGGTAAGTGAGTTGGAAGATAAAATGGTAGAAATAACTACTGCAGACCAGAATAAAGAAAAAAGAATGAAAAGAATTGAGAACAGTCTCAGAGACTTCTGGGGAAACATTAAAGACACCAACATTGGAATTACAGGGGTCCCCGAAGAAGAAGGGAAAAAGAAAGGGACTGAGAAAATATTTGAAGAGACTATAGTTGAAAATTTCCCTATTATGGGAAAGAAAATAGTTAATCAAGTCCAGGAAGTTCAGAGAGTCCCATGCAGGATAAATCTAAGGAGAAACACGCCAAGACACATAATAATCAAACTATCAAATATTAAAAACAAAGAAAATCCTCAACAAAATACTAGCAAACAGAATCCAACAGCACATTAAAAGGATTATACATGATGATCAAGTGGGGTTTATACCAGGAATGTAAGGATTCTTCAATATATGCAAATCAATCAATGTGATGCACCATATTAACAAATTGAAGGATAAAAAACTTATGATCATCTCAACAGATGCAGAAAAAGCTTTTGACAAAATTCAACACCCATTTATGATAAAAACTCTCCAGAAAGTAGGCATAGAGAGAACCTACCTGAACATAATAAAGTCCATATATGACAAACCCACAGCCAACATCGTTCTCAGTGGTGAAAAATTGAAACCATTTCCTCTAACATGAGGAAAAAGACAAGGTTGCCCACTCTCACCACTATTATTCAACATAGCTTTGGAAGTTTTCGCCACAGAAATGAGAGAAGAAAAAGGAATAAAAGGGATCCAAAATGGAAAATAAGTAAAACTGTCACTGTTTGCAGATAACATGATACTATACATAGAGAATCCTAAAGATGCTACCAGAAAATTACTAGAGTTAATCAATGAATTTGGTAGAGTAGCAGGATACAAAATTAATGCACAACAATCTCTTGCATTCCTATACACTAAAGATGAAAAATCTGAAAGAGAAATTAAGGAAACACTCCCACATACCATTGTAACGAAAAGAATAAAATACCTAGGAATAAACCTACCTAAGGAGTCAAAAGACCAGTATGCAGAAAAGTAGAAGACACTGATTAAAGAAATTAAAGATGATACGAACAGACGGAGAGACATACTATGTTTTGGGATCGGAAGAATCAACATTGTGAAAATGTCTATAGTACCCAAAGCAATCTACACATTCATTGCAATCCCTATCAAACTACCAATGGCATTTTTCACAGAACTAGAACAAAAAGTTGCACAATTTGTATGGAAACACAAAAGACCCTGAATAGTGAAAACAATCTTGGGAAAGAAAAACAGACCTGGAGGAATCAGGCTCCCAGACTTCGGACTATACTACAAAGCTAAAATAATCAAGACAGTACGGTACTGGCATAAAAACAGAAATATAGATCAATGGAAGAGGATAGAAAGTCCAGAGGTAAACCCGTGTACATATGGTCACCTTATCTTTGATATAGGAGGAAAGAGTATACAATGGAGAAAAGACAGCCTCTT
Source organism: Monodon monoceros (assembly GCF_005190385.1). Lineage (NCBI taxonomy): Eukaryota > Metazoa > Chordata > Mammalia > Artiodactyla > Monodontidae > Monodon > Monodon monoceros. The sequence goes on from NW_021703039.1 coordinate 8,145, forward strand.
CAATAAGTGGTGCTGAGAAAACTGGACAGCTACGTGTAAAAGAATGAAATTAGAAACTTCCTAACACCATACACACACAAAAAAACTTAAAATGGATTAAAGACCTAAATGTAAGGTCAGACACTATAAAACTCTTAGAGGAAAACATAGGCAGAACACTCCATGACATAAATCACAGCAAGATCCTTTTTGACCCACCTCCCAGAGAACTGGAAATAAAAACAAAAATAAGCAAATGGGACCTAATGAAACTTAAAAGCTTTTGCACAGCAAAGGAAAACATAAAAAACATGAAAAGACAACCCTCAGAATGGGAGAAAATATTTGCAAATGAAGCAATAGACAGAGGATTAATCACCAAAATACACAAGCAGCTCATGCAGCTCAATATCAAAAAAAAGAAAAAGAAAAAAAAAAACAATCCAAAAATAGGCAGAAGACCTAAATAGACATTTCTTTAAAGAAGATATACAGATTGCCAACAAACATATGAAAGGATGCTCAACATCACTGATCATTAGAGAAATGCAAATCAAAACTACAATGAGCTATCATCTCACACAGGTCAGAATGGCCATTAGGGAACTAAGATCCCACACACTGTGGGGCAAGTAAGCCCACAAGCTGCAAATTCTGAGCCCGCACACCACAAATAGAGAGAAACCTGTGTGCCACAATGAAAGGTCCCACGTGTTGCAGCTAAGACCTGACACAGCCAAAAACAAACAAATAAATATTTTAAAAAATTTATTTTCAACCTCTCTTCAAAAAATCAATATAGTTTCTTCCCTTCACAATTGGTAAAAATTCTGCTCTTCAAGGAGGATAACCTAATGTATTTACCAAATATAAAACTTTTATATTGGAAAATTCTGGAAGCAGAGTATTATTAGGTTCAGTCAATAAAATTTGACAAGGCATTAGAAATAAGGAGGCAAAATTATCATTATTTATGGATGATAAGATTTAACGTTTTACACATTCAAGAGTCAAACTTGAGAAACTATTAGTAACATGAGGATAAACTATAAAGAAGGTTGAATACAAAATAAAAATACAGTATATGAGCCATATATATATATATAATATATATATATTTGAAAACTACCTCATTTTTCAAAACAAAACAATAGACTAAAAGTAGATTTTACAATCAACGTGCATGGATTTGGAAGAGAAAAAAATTAGATGCATCTAGGGGACACAAAGTAAGTTGTCCTCTCTCTCAATAACAGATGCATGTAAAGAACAGGCAGAAAGAGTGAGTCAAGAGAAACTAAGAAAGTGTACCTAGAGAGAGAGGGTGAGAGAGAAAGCGAAAGAGAGGGAGGGGGAATGCAAACTCAGAAAGTACGGTGTTCTATGTGACAAGTGAACAGAGTTCACTAAAATTCAAATATATAACTCTCATCTTTTCTCTAACATAATTTGATACATTTCTTATACTAAAATTCCCAAATATTTTTCAGCAATCCTATGGTCCCTCCATATTAGACCTATGGAGTACCATTCTGATACCAAAAGTATCTAGAACTCTCTAGTAGTGCTTTCTTTTAAAACTCCTTGTCCTTTTCAATCTGAGACTTATTTTCCTGGACAATGTCAAATTGTGGTGAATCCAACTCTTTTGATTCCTCACATCTATACCCGTGTACCTCAACATTGCTGGGATAAATAACTGAGGCAGGTCAATGAACTTCACTGCATCATGACCACTGATACAAATGGACGCTTAATGCTGCTTGAGAATTCTCATATGCTTGTTGCTGAGGATGTTTCCCTACTTTCAGGGAAAGCGTGTAATTATTCTATAGAGATAAAATTAACAGGTATTCTAAAGCTATGAGTAAATATGCACAATGTATGCTACAGTCAGAGAGAAAACACTTTATATCCTGATACAAACTGAAAATGAAAGAGCATCTGTCCTTTCCTGTAAGTTACACAGACCATAATAAAACACCTTAATCTCTGACTTCTGAAAAACTGATGACCCTGTGTAATAAAAAAGTGATATGATGTCCCAAATATATGAAGATCATGAAAGAATCTGGTGTCTTTTCTACCATGAACACACTATTTATATGGCAGATGATTTTGATGCCATGTACCATGGCTCTTTGGCCTGCTTCTGATATCAGCTGTATCTGTGCATGCTGTTAGCACCTTACTGTGTGCCCACTTCAGATAATTCTATTTATTACTGCTTTGGGGTCTTCTCCATACTTTCTCAGCCCACAGGAGCCACAGTCCAAAATACCATTGAAGGTAACTTTCAACCAGTCAGTGTGCAAGCAAAGATAGAAATATTCCATTCTCCCAATCTTTGTACTGATAAATTCAAGAAAACTTAAGCTTTTGGCAATTCCCAGCAGGATAAGCTTCTATTACTTAGAGAAGCATCTATAATTATTGTATTAAATATTTGGCTTTTTCTCACTCCTTATGTCTTTAAACAGGCTGATTTGATAATTTTGGTTTAAAAACAAGAGTTCCATGGGAATAAATTATTTACATATTCTCAAAGTATCTCCCCACAACACTAATCAATAGTAGATTTACACTGGAAACTCCTGGTACACACACTTTACATAAATGATCTACATGAGCATCCCCACTGCTGGCACGAAGTGATATCTTGTGCCTCGTGTTATAACACACTGAGCAAAAAACTGTATGACAACTGGGCTGTTCCTGTCAAAGACATACAAGCTAAATTTAATCATGGTAAAACTAAGAAAAAAAACTAAAATATTTACACACATTGTACACAATAATGGCCTGTACTCTTCTGTACTCTTGGACTACAAACCTCACGGTGAAGAAAAGCAAAGAACAGTTGAGAAGCCTTTGCAAGTTAAAGGATACTACAGAGGAATAGTAACTAACTACAATGCATGACCCCTGCTGGATACTAAACTAGGGAAAAATAAATAGCTAGAAGTATACTTTTGGAACACTTGACAAAATCTGAATATGGATGTGGATTCAATACCAGCCAAGATAACACAAAATCAGTCAAAACTCAGACAACACCTTGTCACATGTATGAACTAAGCCAAGATGAAGAGAATCACTCAGATGAAACCCAGATACCTAGTAAATACATATTTATTGTTACATGTCTATGAGCTTGTGATATTTATTTTTTTAACATCTTTATTGGGGTATAATTGCTTTACAATGGTGTGTTAGTTTCTGCTTTATATCAAAGTGAATCAGTTATACATATACATATGTTCCCATATCTCTTCCCTCTTGTGTCTCCCTCCCTCCCACCCTCCCTATCCCACCCCTCCAGGCGGTCACAAAGCACCGAGCTGATCTCTCTGTGCTATGCGGCTGCTTCCCACTAGCTATCTACCTTACATTTTGTAGTGTATATATGGCCATGCCTCTCTCTCGCTTTGTCACAGCTCACCCTTCCCCCTCGCCATATCCTCAAGTCCATTCTCTAGTAGGTCTGTGTCTTTATTCCTGTCTTACCCCTAGGTTCTTCATGACATTTTGTTTTTCTTAAATTCCATATATATGTGTTAGCATACGGTATTTGTCTTTCTCTTTCTGACTTACTTCACTCTGTATGACAGACTCTAGGTCTATCCACTTCATTACAAATAGCTCAATTTCGTTTATTTTTATGGCTGAGTAATATTCCATTGTATATATGTGCCACATCTTCTTTATCCATTCATCCGATGATGGACACTTAGGTTGTTTAAATCTTCGGGCTGTTGTAAATAGAGCTGAAATGAACATTTGGTACATGACTCTTTGAATTATGATTTTCTCAGGGTATATGCCCAGTAGTGGGATTGCTGGGTCAAATGGTAGCTCTATTTGTAGTTTATTAAGGAACCTCCATACTGTTCTCCATAGTGGCTGTACCAATTCACATTCCCACCAACAGTGCAAGAGGGTTCCCTTTTCTCCACACCCTCTCCAGCATTTATTTTTTCTAGATATTTTGATGATGGCCATTCTGACTGGTGTGAGATGATATCTCATTGTAGTTTTGATTTGCATTTCTCTAATGATTAATGATGTTGAGCATTCTTTCATGTGTTTGTTGGCACTCTGTATATCTTCTTTGGAGAAATGTCTATTTAGGTCTTCTGCCCATTTTTGGATTGGGTTGTTTGTTTTTTTGTTATTGAGCTGCATGAGCTGCTTGTAAATTTTGGAGATTAATCCTTTGTCAGTTGCTTCATTTGCAAATATTTTCTCCCATTCTGAGGGTTGTCTTTTGGTCTTATTTATGGTTTCCTTTGCTGTGCAAAAGCTTTGAAGTTTCATTAGGTCCCATTTGTTTATTTTTGTTTTTATTTCCATTTCTCTAGGAGGTGGGTCAAAAATGATTTTGCTGTGATTTATGTCATAGAGTGTTCTGCCTATGCTTTCCTCTAAGAGTTTGATAGTTTCTGGCCTTACATTTAGGTCTTTAATCCATTTTGAGCTTATTTTTGTGTATGGTGTTAGGGAGTGATCTAATCTCATAATTTTACATGTACCTGTCCAGTTTTCCCAGCACCACTTATTGAAGAGGCTGTCCTTTCTCCACTGTACATTTCTGCCTCCTTTATCAAAGATAAGGTGACCATATGTGCGTGGGTTTATCTCTGAGCTTTCTATTCTGTTCCATGGTCACTTAATATTGACCATCACTTTTTCCATGATTCTAAGAATCAAGTAAATATTGAGGTTGTACCATTCAGTGGGGACTTTACCCAATTCTATATTTTAGGTGAGTTCTTCTAACTCAATAAACTAAACTCATTCCTATCAAATTTTGTGTTCAAATTTTCACCTTGTTGATAAAAGAAAAACAAAAACAAACAAAAGAAAACCTTAGAATTTAGTCCCATACATTTTCCCCTTGCTCTTGTCCTTACATATTGGTTAGTTCATGCAGCTACTATGGATAAACACCTTTCTTTCCTTACCAGGGCCAGTTGAGTTATGCAGGAACTTAATCATAGGTTTAGATGAGAAGGTCATAGGTCTAATTAGACCTAATCATAGGTCTAATGAGAAGAAAAGATGGGGAAACCTTTTGTCTTATGGGAAAAAGCATTGCTTTCCAGTATTTGGAATGTTCTGCCACAGGCTTTGAAAAAGTAAGCCATCTTAAAAACCTCCAAAGATTCAGTAGAGAATGAGAATTCAACATTTTTTTGGTTCTCTGCCCAGAGATTTCCAACACATATGCCAGGTTCCCTTAGGTTTTCCCAGCCTTCCCATAAAAGATCTGCCTTGTATCAGACAAAGCCCAAGAGATTTTTTTAGTGCAACCAACTTATCACTGGTGATGGACTCCTCATTGCCAGCAGGATGGTGAAAAATCTAGCTTCAAAACTCCACATATCATCTTATCATTCCAAATAAGAACTAACATAGATCGGGTTCTTCAGAAGCAGAATGGAAAATGAATTTGTTGTACAAGAATTATCTTGAGGCCTTCCCTGGTGACGCAGTGGTTGAGAGTCCGCCTGCAGATGTAGGGGACACGGGTTCAAGCCCTGGTCTGGGAGGATCCCACATGCCGCCGAGCAGCTGGGCCCTTGAGCCATGGCCGCTGAGCCTGTGTGTCTGAAGCCTGTAATCCGCAACGGGAGAGGCCACAACAGTGAGAGGCCGACGTACTGCAAAAAAAAAAAAAATCTTGAGTATCAAACCCTGTGGGGTGAGTGAAAATGGTGCAGAAAAAGAAGCCTCATAAAGCATGAGCCAAACTGTTGGGAGTCTGGAGCTAACATTGCCAATTCCAGTACCTCATGTCAGTCTTAAGTGGCCACACCTTTATACCCCTGCCTCACTCAATTGATGCTTGTAGACTGGTCTGAAGAAGACCATGACCTAGGGCAAAGTTCTTTGTTCAGATAAAGCAAACTCTGAAGCACTGACCTTGAAAGGGGGTCTCCATGGAACATCTTAGTGTTTACCACATGTTCTCATCACAAATGATTGAGAAGAAACACCTCAATCAGATGATTCTCCCAGAAGTTTTATACAAGATCTGCAAGTACATATTATACAGAAAAATTCAATACCATCCCATACAGAAAGTCGCCTTAGTGACCTTTCTAATCGGTGTGAGTCACTGTATCAAGAACAAACTGAACAAGATATTAACTGGTCACAAAAGTAGGAGAGAAACATCACCTTTTCTCCAAAGCATACCATGTGTAATGATACACCTTGAATAAAGGAAAATTGAATACAGTAGTTGGAGAAGAAAGATAATGAATAAATGGGTTTCAATTAAATTTGAATGTGCTGGAATTTACCAGTAAGGCCATGACTTTTAAAGAGCAACTTTAGCCAGAAAGTTGGGTTATAACACTATTTTACATTTGGCACTCTTTGGGGTAGTCCTATTATTGAAAATAAATGTTTCCCTTCCAAAGATTTCAAACCATATAACAATATTTATTTATAAAATGTCTTATGATGTGGCAATGAATTTAGAGCCACACTAGATGTCAGCTTCAGTACAGGTAATAAGGACACAGTGAAGCTAATAGAAACATCATCCTAATGGGAAGAAAAAATGCACAGTGGCTATAATTTAAAATATTTCAGTGCCCTGATGGAATCTGATTCTCTTTTCTCTATGGATTCAGGCTCATAGTAAGTAGGGAAAATTAGAATGTATAAATAACCCAGAATGTAGGATGTTTTTATCTTCTTGGTTCTTCAAAGGAGTAGCAATGATGAAGCTGTTTATTTTTTATTGTATAAAGCCAATTATTTAACACAGATAGTCATCCCAATTACCAGGTGAATCTAGGATGAACTATGTGTGATCAATTGTGCTGGTAAGTCCACTTACTTGAGGACTAATTATTGTTCATTTTGAGAACTTGTATTTAATGGTTTTATCTACTTGGTTATGTAAGGGTGAAATTTCTTGGCTATCTCTTAGAGTATTGTCTATGATATGAATCATATTCTGGTTTAATGCCTATTCAATAATAAAACAATTTTCTTTCTCTGCTAACTTTGTAGAAATGTTTTCTGGGTTGGGAGATTTCCTTTTTAATTGTATTTCCCCAAGAACGTTAAGTAATTGGATTCTGTAGTTTTTTTTCAGCCACTGCTTTATTTCTTTGTCAGATCTGGACTTCTGACAATTTTGTCTTTATCAGATATCTTTATTTGGATGCAATCTAGAAACTCTCTTCTCTTTCACACACACACACACACACACACAGTGACCATGGCTTATATAACAAAGGTATTTAATTGTCATATGTAAAAAGAAACCTGGAGGAAGGTTGTTCCAGCGTTGACTTCAGTAGTCAACAACATCTGGACACTAAGCAGATTTCTTTGTGCATATTTTGGTTACAAAAAGGCTGCTGACGTTCCAGATATCACTTCCTAACAAAAGAGTCTCTAAAATGGGAAGACAGGAAACAGTGGCACAAAAAAGGCTGCTCTCTTGTGCAGCACTCTGCATTTTGTAGTAACACATATTTTGTAGTAACTAGATCCCAGCAGAGCTCATGTTAGCTTTCATGGTTAACTCCACATAATCTCTCACAAATGAGATCAGCATGACTGACTGGTTGAAATCCAATGAATCCAGATCATCCATTGGAGCTGGGGGAGAGACATTCCAGAATCTGCTGCCATCTTGATACCTGAACATAAGGGCAGATTTGGTTAACAAGGGAAGTAGTGAGGACTGCCTGCCACAGCACTTTGAGAATGGTCTTTTCTTGCATTCTCTGACAATCCCCACTCACGGTTTTCCTAGTTTTTTTAAATTTTCTTCCAAATTTTCTTTAGAACTGTGAATATCCTCCTAGTTCTTTTTCTCTTTTCTTTCTTTATACCATAAATTTAGTTTCCATTTGTATACAGATGATGCCTAAAAATCTATCCTGTGCACATATATACAATAGAATATTACTCAGCCATAAAAATAAACAAAATTGAGCTATTTGTAATGAAGTGGATAGACCTAGAGTCTGTCATACAGAGTGAAGTAAGTCAGAAAGAGAGAGACAAATACCATATGCTAACACATATATATGGAATTTAAGAAAAACAAATGTCATGAAGAACCTAGGGGTAAGACAGGAATAAAGACACAGACCTACTAGAGAATGGACTTGAGGATATGGGGAGGGGTAAGGGTGAGCTGTGACAAAGCGAGAGAGAGGCACGGCCATATATACACTACCAAACGTAAGGTAGATAGCTAGTGGGAAGCCCAGATCTCTTTCTTGAGACCCATACCTTTATGCTTAGTTACATAGTGAATTGATCACTCGCTGCTTTAACTACATCATGCATTTCCAATCCTTTCATAATGAATCCAAACTCTTTGGGCTAACAATATGGATAACTGTTAATCAGACTTTTCCAATCTTTCTAGCCACTTCTCCTGAAGCCACCTCCCATTCATGCCCAGCCACAGAATTCAGTCCATTCACACTCATTATTTTTCACTTGATTTAAAAAAAAAAAAAAAAACTGGATAAAGTCCAGGTTTTATTTTATATTTTTTCTTTCAGCTTTACTGAGATATAATTGACATACAGCACTATATATGTTTAAAGTATACAGCATAAGGATTTGACTTACCTACATCATGAAATCATTATCACGATAAGTTTAGTGAACATCCATCATCTCATACAGATATTGTAGTCCAAAAATTAATCAGTCAATCCAAGAAAGGAAATTTTATTTGAGCCAAATTTGAGGATTATAACTCAGGAGGAGCTCAGGAAGAGCATCTCAGAAAGCTCTGAGAACTGTTCCATCTGTTAGAAGTCAAGGCACCGCTATAAACAGTTTTTGAGACAGAGGGCTGTACATCAAATGACATATTATTGACATAATTACATAATTATGGATTATTTACATAATCCAGATATAAACACCATGTGACCTCTTAGGAGATCAAGAAGGAATATTATCTTTAAGGAGTTGTCTTGCTGATGCTACAAGAATATTGCTCTTTATGGTTGAGCAGGTATTTCTGCCAATGGGGAGGATTGATTGATGCATAATGCAGATACACAATGCACAGTGAGGGGAGAGAGGATACCAAAGGACAGAGAAGACTTTTTGCTTAAATTTTTCTTGTCTTGCCATAAGTATAAATTTTATTTCACAATACAAAATTAAAGAAATAGAAAAAAGTATTTTTCCTTGTGATGAGAACTCAAGATTTGCTCTCTTAACAACTTTCATATATAATATGCAGTGGTATTATTTATATTTATCATGTTGTACATGACATTCCTAGTACTTATTTATCTTATAACTGGAAGTTTGTACCTTTTGACTGCCTTCATCCAGTTCCCTTTTCCCCCATCTGCACTCAATTTCTTGTAGTTCCCTAAGCAACCTTAGCTAGCTCTCTCTAATCTTTGAAATTTGAATAAACTCTACTTGTGAGTAAAGTGTTCTTACCAAGTTAATCCTGATTGACCTTTCAGGACTCAGTTTTAGTGTGTCTATTCTCTACCCTCATCTCCACCACTTCAGGAAAACTCCATGTTTCCTTCTATCCAGGTGATATTTGTTTCTTTCGTGCTCTTCTAAGATTTTACGCTTTATACTTTTTTTAGTGCATATCACAATATGTTGCAATTTTTTGTGTACATCCTCCATTAAGCAGTAAAATTTGAGTGATTTAATCAAGTAAGTAATCTCTCAGAACCCACTCTAGCTTTAGCCTTCAATAACTGATCTTTTGAATTTACAATGATAGCACACTAATATTTGTGGTTTCTTGGTAAAAGAGATATAAATAATGAATGTACATTTAAAAATATTTATTGTATAATATCTATTTTGATTTACATTAAGAAATTTTAGACATAAAGATAAAATTGATTTGAATTAAAGCCATATTAATGGTATATCATAATTTCTGTATTATGGGAAATAGATTTAAATAATATAAAATTGGTATTTATGAGGAGTAAGAACTCCCAAGAATCAGCATAGATGACTTGACAGAAGCAAATGAGGCAAATTAGGAAAGTGAATATGGCTCAGCTAAGATAGAGTAAAATGATTCAGCTGTTTGTCACAGAGCAATCACCAGACAAGCCAGTGGAGTACTGTTCCCAGGCTAGGACTTAATAAAGAATGCATGAATGAATTGATCAAATCTGTGTTCTGCTTGCATCTGTGTAGGCAGATGCTATAAAACATCAACATTAATGAGAAGCCCCAAAAGCTATATTCTCACTAAAAATAGGCAAAGTACAAATTTTACTTTCAGCATTGAGTAGAAAAAGTTTTCTATCCCCATTGAATGGGCACTGTGAAACATTAAATATAAACTATTTATAAACATAAAGCTTATCAGTCATAAACAAATAACTGTCCAGTAAGGAAATACAAATATTTATTCAGATATGGTTATAGGTTATCAAAAATACAACTAACCCCACCAAAACACTGCCTTGTTTACTCTGGAAGAAGTAAAGCTGTTTATGGGATGATCAAAGGTTGCTCCTACCCAGGCAGTAGGGGATTCTTAGTTTTCAGTGAAAATTAGCTGGAAAAATATCAAAGAATATTGGAAAGAGAAGTGATCTTGGAATGAAGAGAATACCTCTCCTAATTGTATAGATTCAAGTGCTGATTTCCAGGAAGAAGAAAGGATGTTTCCAAGGAAACAAAGCAACTTAGTCAAAAAGATAGGATTAAATAAATTGTTCATCAAGCCCTACCTTGTATGCAAAACTGTGGTCATATTGAGCCAGGATCCAAAAATATTATCAAGAATGCCCTTATCTCAAACAGCTTAAAGGCAAATAAGATATATCAAGTTGATTTGCAAATAATTACTATAGCATATTGTTGTCCTGGCTCGGAAGCTGTTAAAATATAACCCAGGCAAAAGAATTATCTAGAATAATTGAATGTAAAGATCTTCATTTCAGCATTAGTCATTTCAATAGCTATTTTTAAAATTCCATTTATTAGAAGGGTATTTTTATTCATTTATGTAACATATGTCTTTACTGCTTATCATGTACCAGGCACTATACTAAGTTTTGTTTTTATATATTTTAGGGTTTTTTTCAGATTTTACTGTTTTACAGTAGCCTTAGGTTCACAACTATTCTAAAGTTTTGAAGTGTATATGAAAAAAAATGAGCAAACAAACAAACAAACAAAACTGACAAATTTTCCTTAGAGTTTTCAGTTTAATGGTAAAAACAGTAAACATGACAAATTAGTAATTATACTTATGTTAGAAGCTGGTAAGTTCAATGGATAAACCAAAGCAGGGTAATGGGATTTAAGGATTGCAAGAGAAGGAGGAAGGTTTTGGTATAAAGAAGATGATGAAGATATTACTATACTTAAAATACATAAGTAACAAGTATAGCACAGGGAACTATATTCAATGTCTTGTAATAACCTATGATGGAAAAGAATCTGAAAAATAATATATATATATAATATTTAACTGAGTCACTTCACTGTACACCTGAAATTAATACAGCATTGTAAGTCAACTATACTTCAATTTTTTAAAAAGTATATTAAAAAATATAGAGGATAATGAGGGCAAGCCTTACCTAAAAAGTGATTTTGTAACACCCTTTGAAGGAGCTGAGGAAGTTAACAAATTGATAACAGAGAACAGATTTTTTCAAAGCAGAGAATTCTAGTATTCAAGTATTTCAAGTCTTAGCATCGCATCAGAATATCTATAGGTAAACAACATGCATGTAACTGAGGCCTTAAAGAAACAAAAGTTGAGTTTGCCTGAGGTAGTGGTTTTTGTGTTATTGCAATACTTGACCTTTAAATGTCACCAATGCAAGCCCTTAATTGATTCATTTTAATTGACTTGTAAGACAAAATATTTCAAGCAGCCAAATAAAAGTCAGTTAAAAGTCCATAAGAGTCGCAGAGCCATCTCAGAGGCACATTATTAGAATGGTTTACTTAACCTGTGTCCCTGCTGTCACCACAGCCTTACCTTCCCAGACAACCCAGAATAAATACGTGACACAGCCGTTCAACATGCCTTAGTTTGATACCCGCAGATGCCTTGGATCTTTTACCAAAGGGATATAGGATTCATCTAGTTTTGAGGAAAATTTCTATGTTTGTTTAATTTGGGTGTCACAGAGGTCAATATAATGGGAGATAACCAAAAGTGATACCTGGATCTAAGGATCTCAAACCTTGAGCTTACAAAGAAACAAGTATATTTCTTGGGAACACTAAGTCTCAGCTCCCCATTGCCAGGATGGGGTTGTTCTGATAAGGATTCAGTCCTAATCCATAAAAAAATTGTCATAAATTTCATGTCGAGGTGCCTGCTCTGATGCTTCTGACAATCTCTTAAAGGTTATAGTGAGATTATGCTGGCACATGCTATTTCAATGTTTTATATTTTGCCTTAAAGAATATGCGAAAGACACATTCATCGGTAGCACATAAGTTGTCAAGTCTTTTATTTGAGACTTTCCCATGAAATATGAAGGGTCATATGTTTTAGGATTTAATCCTAATGTATTAATCCTTGTATCAATATTTCTATCATAAGAGAGTCCTAATTTGGTATACTCAAATATGTTTCTTCTGCCTCCTTTTGGTAAGTGAAAACTTGTAATAAACTAAATATTCCACACATTTTCAAAGCGAAAGACCCAGTTAATGTTACCATATTAAATTATCAAGGACAATAACTTGTGAGTTTTACTATAATATTTTTATAATTTATAGGGTGCCTATATCAATATACTTAAATTACCATGTTGACACATATTTTGAATTTTTAAGACCCATAGTAATTCTGATATTATCAAAGTAAACTGCCAATGTATTTTTGGTATATCAAACTTTTAGAAATTACACACACAAAAACAACAAAAAAACTGGGCAACATATTTTTAGGTATTCCTTCTGAGACTCATTTTCTTTTTGCATGGTGTATTCCAAGGTTTACCAAATTCATTTGAAAGAAACTAGACTTACTGGATTTTAATAGATGGTGGAAAATGTGATAAGTCATCAGATAAGTTCGAGATATCATGAGTTAAACTAATTCAACATTTTCCTCCTTCCTCTATTCTCACTGTCTTTGATGTAAAACTAGCTCTTTGTATTAACTCAAGAGGGACTGAAGTTTGCAGAACTGTTATAGTCCTATTCTTGAAACATTACTGCAATTAAGATGCTGAAGCCTTTCTTTGGGAACGGATGGCGTGGTTGAGTGAGTGCTAGTTTAAAAGTGATGAAGCCCATATGACTTATAAAGTTCATGGCGGGGAAAATTACTTAGGTTTTCCAATTCTGAGTTTTGTCATCTGTAAGAATGTTGAGACCAGAGAAGATGACTTCATGCTTTGTAACCGTAGACTTTATACAATAATAACAATAATGATAAGAATGTGTTTAAACATAATATGTAATATGAAAGTCAAAATAAAACAGTAATTTCAGGATGATGAATAGATTGATCACTTTTTCAGCAACTAAACCGTGTGGTTTAAAATATTCCTTTTCATTCAATATTTCATTTTTTAAACATTTTTCCCCTTGATGTGAGTTGTCTTTTCCGAAGTGACTAGATCATTCACAGCAAAAGGAAAGATCAGAGTAGCTTTGCTTCAGGCTATTTGCAGTTGATGTCACTTGAATTTAAACCACAAAGACATTTCAAAAAGAAAACATTTTCATCTCCTAATATATAACCCAGGAGATAAGAAATCATGGCATCCCAGGGGAAACACTTTCAGTTATGTCAACTTGGCAACTTGCATCTGCTTTTCAAGTGAACAAAGAAAAGAGTTTGGATATGACAGTCTAAAAACCTTGCTTCCTTAAAGTTTTTACCTTCAACATTTCATGAATGAAACATCCTTGCTCTTCAAAATGCTATTAAAGGTTATTAGCTCTCCCACAATTGTGTTGGCATGGTGAAAATAAAATGCTTTCTGACTACTGTATCTAAAATATATGCTAAATGTCCCAGTTTTGTAAGGTAAAAAACAGCTTGAGAATGCTTTCTGTTTTCATTGATTCACAACTACCTTCTGCTCTGAACAACAAAAATAACCACCAATATCAGCAAGTTCACAGCAAAGTAAGTTAACTAAAAACTACTGCTAATACCTCAAGCAAGAACCCATGTATTTACCAAGTCACACCTCCCACTGTCCTTGGTATACAACCTTGTATAAAAAGGCATATGTGGGACTTCCCCGGTGTCGCAGTGGTTGAGAGTCCGCCTGCCGATGCAGGGAACACGGGTTCGTGCACCGGTCCGCGAAGATCCCACATGCCGCGGAGCAGCTGGGACCGTGAGCCGTGGCCGCTGAGCCTGCACGTCCGGAGCCTGTGTTCCGCAACGGGAGAGGCCACAACAGTGTGAGGCCCACGTACAAGGCATAAGTGAAAGTCACAATAATCTTTTTTTTTTTTTTTTGAAACATCTATTTAGAAGTCTCTTCAAATAAATTTTCTGGTAATTATTCCATTCCTAGGTAAATTAAAGTGTATATTTAATCATTCTATTACTTTCATTAAAAATATGAATAACTACTATATGACTTTGGAACACAAAGAGAAAAAGAATAAAAGAATAAGTAAGATAAAACTTGGCACTTACTTTCAAGGAACTAACATTCTGGTAGGAATGGACAAAAGCAAACACAAGTAGATAAAGTTCATTGAGGGATCCATTTCTGGAGAAGTTAGCTAAGGTTTAATATAGGATATATTACTTTGGTAGAACATAAAAGATAAGATTTACCTTATTATTTTGCTTGGAAGACAAAAGTAAGTTGGATGTTCTATGTAGGGGGAAGAGAACCTACAAACTTTAAGGGCACAGAGGTACAAATCAGCATATCTTTAAGGTGGGAGTAACAGCAATTTAGAGCTGAATTAAGAGGTAAAGTATGTGAAGTGTGGAACCATTTGGAGTGCATGACGGCTTTGCTAACAGTGACTACCAACACTTGGGCTCATGGAGATGTATATGCATACCGGTCTGGGAAAGTATGAGATGTTATACTTCATATGTGATCGATAGGTCATACTGAGATCCAAGACTGGGTTCTAGGCACCAGAAATAAAACCCATCTTCAGAAAAAAAGAAGAGAGTTTCCATCTATTGCTTAGTAAGAGATCATAAGAAGGCAGAGGAGATATTTTTAGGTTATATTTAGGAGTGGATAAACCACTAAAAGCTTTAGAGTACTGATAAATGAGTGAGGTTGTTAATTACCCAAAGTCTAACTTCAAGGAGTAAGACAGCTCTTTGGCTTGAAGAGGATGAGATAATCAGTGAAGAGTATCCACCACTGTGCAGGTTAAAGAGCAGGGCCAGGTAAGTAAGCATGTGATGTGGGCACAGTGGGGACCAGAGTAAGCTAAACTGATAAAGTGGTGCTGTATGTGATTGTTTTAAAATACAGGCTCAAAAGGTTCAGGAAGAGCCATTGAACTTCCCCCTTACTGTCTACAAGAATTTAAGGTAGGAAGCCTGTCCCAGGAAAAAGCTATCTCTCATGATAGATAACCATAGTAAAGTATTAGGTATGGTAGGCAGGGAAGAAACTAGCAAAGCCCATTTGATCAAAGTCCTCTCTGCATCCCATTGTCTCTGGATAGCCCAGCAAACACTTGTTTACCAAACATTTACTATTTTTATCTTTCTGTGAATTACCTTTCTTCCCCTTGAAGTCTTCTTCTCCTTAGTTTTACCTTGCCTTATTGTCTTAGAATTTTATACTTATATGAATTCCTTGTGCACACATAATAAATTTGATTTTCTCCTGGTACTCTGCCTTATGTCATTTTAATTGCCAGCCAAAAGAACTAAGAGAGGAAATTTCCTCTCCTGGACAGAAGCCAGTCTCAAAAAGCTATATATTGTATGATTCCAACTAAATGACATTGTGGAAAAGGAAAACTTTTGGAGACAATAGAAAGATCAATGGTTGCTAGAGGAAAGAGAGACAGGTGAATAAGTGTAGCATAGAGGATTTTTAAGGCAGTGAAAATACTCTGTATGATATTATCATGATGGATATATGTCATTATACATTTGTCCAAACCCATTAAATGCACAACCCCAAGAGTGAACCCTAAGATAAACTATTGGCTTTGGGTGATCATGATACGTTGATGTAGGTTCGTCCATTGTAACAAATGTACTATTCTGGTGAGTGATTTTGATAATAAGAAAGGCTATGCATGTGTGGGAGCAGGGGATATATGAGAAATCTCGGTACTTCCCTCTCCAGTTTACTGTAAGTCTTAAACTGCTCTAAAACGTCAAAGCTTCCAAAACGGTAATTTAAAGGAAATAAGTTAGAAGAAAAAAGGGGAAAATGTCAATTTTGAAAAGGTTTACCAAGTGCTAAGAGAAAAAGATAGGAGAAAAGAATATATATAAATTGATTGATTTCTGAAAAAATATATGGAAAGTTTTAAACATTTGAACAAGGTTTTACAGAATATTTCCACCAAGTTTAAAAAAATGCTATTTAACTGACTTTGTTGAAAAAAAAGGAAAACTTCACTATTATGTTCATAAAATGAGCCTTATATTGATCCAATCCAACATGGATTGGATCAAAAATGTATCATACATTTTTTGTATTAACAAAAAAGTCCTAAATGAAGTGTTAAATAAAATCCAATATTAGCAAACAAATCTATTTTGTGTATGACCCAGAATAGAATAATTCCCATGACCCAGTGACTTTCTTCTAGTAATAACAAAAATGGCTTTAAGTAAACATAATATAATAATTTTAATTAAATTAACTAGAGAACATTAACTGTCTAAGTAGATATAGAAAGTTCAAAATAGACATACATACTTTTGGGGAATTATATAAATGGTAAGATTTCAAATGAGAAGAAAAGTTGAGCTACTCAATAAATAGCATTTAAACAACTGGGTAGATATCTGGGAAAATGTGATTCCAATTTACACAAGTATAAGTCATAAATGGGTAAAATAATTTAAATGAATCCATAAAAGTACTTGAAAAATGTGTGAATTTTTATTTTATAAAGTCAAAGTAGGTTAAGGATGTTTATATTACAAAATTCTTAACAGAAATATTTAAAAATATATGTGTATTACAAAAAACAAAATAAAGAAAAGACAAAAATTGTGTATATCAAAAAAATAACAAATTAGGAAACTATTTGCAAATCTACATAGTAGCGTAAAAGTGTAAACTTCTGCATTTTATAAAATGCGCATTCAAATTCATATAAATATGACTTAAATCAATGTAAAATGAGTAAATATTTTAGCAGAAATTTTGCAGGAAATGAAATATTGATAGCTTTTAAACATATACAATATTCAGACTTCCATAAAATAGAAGCAAAGTAAATATAATCTGAAGAGTAAAATATTTTACGTATTAATTGGCAATGGTGCAAAATTTTTATAGCAGTGTTTCTTGGGGATTCAGTACCACTTACTATTGGGAATGTAATTTTTAACAGACCTTACAGAGAACAATCTAGTACTAGCAAACAAAATTACAATATAAAAATCCTGAGATCAATAATTCTATTCCTGAAAATTCAGGTATATATGACACAGGTAAACTTAAGTATATTAAAAGATTTAATGAATTACCATAGAAGAGTTCATAGTAAAATATTGTATATAACTTAAATATCCATCAGTTCAGGACTGCCTAAATAAATTGTGGCACATCTGTAAAATGGAGTATTATTTAGTTAAAAAAATGAGCAAATTCTTTATATGAAAATATCATCAGGATGTATTTGAAGTGAATAAAGATGCAGAAATATGTATGATACGCTACTAGTTTTGTAACAGAGGAAAAATATTTACAAAAGCATTTGCCTCTATACACTTAAATTAATTGGAAATATAAACAAGAAACTAATAGGAGTGATAATGGGGGGGTAATAAGTAGATTGGCTGGACCAAGGAGAATTTTTACTAAATAATCAAATATATATGTTTTATAAGTATATATGTATAATTTTATATATGTTTTATGTTTTAGCTACTCAAAAGTTGAATAAAATTATATCAGGAGAAATTCATTCCAATGAGTAGAATTTTTTAAAATTCTGACATAAGTAATACAGCTTAAATATTATTGACTGTTTAAGAGACAAAATAAATGCCTAAAACACTTCACTGCCCTCACAATATTTTGTTTGGGCAATAGATGGAAATAATGAAAAACAAGCAGTATCTTAAAGAATTGCTGTCTAATAATGTATAATTAACTATTTGCTACTTAAAATTCACCACTTTAATTTAAAGTCATTTAAATACATACTTGAATATTAGTGAAGGGGAGGGGAGAAAGTAGCTATTCATCACCAGATTATTCTTGCATACCCTCTTTGTTAACACATGAAAGTATCCAATGTATAACACTAGGGGTTATTGAAATTTCTCTATTTGACTCACCATGAAGACTCAACTAGTAACCCAATCCTGATCATAAAAATCTCCCTAGTGATATGTGGGTGTGTGAGTGTGTATTAAATTTTTAGAATATTAAGTAGATAATTTAAAGACTTTTCCCTGTTCTGCCATGGTTGTTGTTTCATTAATTTAGTATTCCATTGTGTATATTTCATTGCAAACTTTGCCATAAGCATCTCTCTCCCATGATGCTTGTGAGCTTCTTCTGAGACAGGACTATGATTTTTCATCACTGTGGTCTCAGCAGGCACGTAGCAGAGTAAGTGGCAACAATAGTTTGTTGAATAAACACATAGATATAAGATCTATCTCATAAACATACAAATGAATATACTATGAATATTAAGATAATCATATTGGAAATTCTGATTGTCACTCTGCTTGTTTTTTTGTTTTGTTTGTTTTTTTTCTTTTCTTTCCTTTTTGGATTCAGACCAATTCTTACTTTTCTAACAATGTCATAGAAATTGCTAAGGATCTAGTACAAAATGCTCATCTCATATCATATCTATTACCCAACAGCAGGAGGCCTTGAAGCTATGCATTTTCAATTACTCTATAATTACAAACATTTCATGATTGAGTTCAAACTGAGAAACATGTTTCTTTCATGGATGCAAAAAGTCTTATTATTGGCAAGGTATAGCCACTCCTGACAATTCAAACTCTTTACATCAAGAATGTTTTTTTCATTTTCAGTCAACGATGCTAACAGGGGCAAAATATTAATTCAAGTGTTTTCCTTCTTTTTCACTACATTCATGATTTGTTGAGATGGAAGTTAAAAACAGCTAAAGAATAATCTCTAACAGAGATATAGAAAACTCAGAGAAGTGGGGAAACGTGAACATAGTGTTTTAGGGAAAACGGAACACTTCACCTTTTCTCTCCAGTTAGCTCTTAGGAATCTAGGTAAATGCAAATAAAAATACCCATTTGTCTTATGGCTTCTGCCATACTTGTGAATCTGACGACTCTCAGAGACAAACCTCATTCAGATAAACAGGCTTACAATAATTACATCTATGTTATAAAACGTTTTCAATTCTACCTTCCTGTAAGCATAAAACTATAGCACTCCAAGTATACTTTGTGTACCTGATATACTTCATTTGAAAGTATATGCCATTATGAAAAAGGCAAGAAATGGACTTCAACCCAAGTTTTTTAGCATATCATTTAAAATTCCCAAAGGCCATATCAAACTATTTGAGAATTTCAATAATAACAATATTCTCAATTTTTAAAAATTTAGATATTATGACACAGTCATTTTGGTTTCTTCTTTAATCTTTTTTAAATATGTCTTTTAAAAATAATTAAAGTAATCATAATAGACTTTTAAACATATCCTTAAGTATTTACTATGAATCTGGCACTGTGCTTAACAATTTATAGAAATTATCTAATTTAACAAAACTCTATAATGTAGTTGCTATTAATGTTTTTATTTTACAGATAAGGACATCAGTCTCTGAATTATTACCTTCCATTCTCGTTTAAACCAATTCCAATCAAGCTGTCACCCTAAAACTCCAAAGAGAAAACTATCTTTGCCAATGTCACAAATAACCTCCACTTGGAAAATCCAATATGAACTTCAAATTCACTCCCTAGTTGTTCTCCCTGCAGTATTGACTGTATAGTGCTTCCAGAAACTGTCCTTTTATTTATTTCAGGGACAATGCACCCTTATCTATCATACTTATAACCACTTCTTACATTATTTATAAGTGTTTTTTTAGTTTTTAAATTTAAATTTATTTATTTTTTTATACATCAGGTTCTTATTAGTCATCCATTTTATATACATCAGTGTATACATGTCAATGCCAATCTCCCAATTCATCCCACCACCACCACCACCACCCCCATCGCTTTCCCCACTTTGTGTCCATACGTTTGTTCTCTACATCTGTGTCTCAATTTCTGCCCTGCAAACTGGTTCATCTGTACCATTTTTCTAGGTTCAACATATATGCGTTAATATACAATATTTGTTTTTCTCTTTCTGACTTACTTCACTCTGTATAACAGTCTCTAGATCCATCCACATCTCAACAAATGACCCAATTTCTTTCCTTTTTATGGCTGAGTAATATTCCATTGTATATATGTACCACATCTTTATCCATTTGTCTTTCGATGGGCATTTAGGTTGCTTCCATGACCTGGCTGTTGTAAATAGTGCTGCAATGAACATTGGGGTGCATGTGTCTTTTTGAATTATGGTTTTCTCTGGGTATATGCCCAGTAACATTATTTATAAGTTTATCATCATATTACCAACGATTTAATTTTGAAATGCTCCTAGTTTAGTTTGGGGTCACTTTTGTCTTTTATCCATGTTCACTCACTTGGTTACAAATCTTGTCCTGCAGGTGTAACTATCACTTAAATGCTGCAGATCTCAAAATTATATCTCTAGTCCAGACCTGTCTCTTAAATTCCAGACTCAAAATTTTAACTATTCACCACTTTTACTTGCACATCCAGTTGACAATGTCCTAGTAATACACCCCAATTTTCATTGCTGACCTTCCCATACTTTAATCACCCATTCAACATTTGCTTTTATTGTAATCTTCCATATTTTGTAAAAACAATCATATAAAAATATATACAAAGAAGCTCTATCCTTCTCTTCACATAAGTGAAAATAGTTGAATTTACCTCAACTTTTGTTTCTTTCACACCATGTGTTGAATCCAAAAAAAAATCCAATTAGCTCTACCTACAAAATGCACCCACAGTATTCTTGTCACCTGGTTCTTTCACCACCATTTCTCACCTGTCAACCATCCCTACATCAGTTTCCCTGCTTCTGACTTTGCCATCTTCATTTTCAATCCAGGAGCCATTACCATCCTTTTCAAACGTAAGTGAGAATATATGACTCTTCTGCTCTGTGCTTTTTCATTGCACTTAGAAAACACACGCCCCATTATTTGTGGACCAATAACATAATCTTTATAAATAAAAGATTATGTTTTATTTCATATATACAAATATTTCATGCATTTCAGTATCTCTTCCCTTTAAATACTACTAGTCAGTGCAAACCTCCGATCACTACAGAATCTTCAGCAATAAGAAAAAAATTAAATCTTATAATAAGTATCATTTTGAAATAAGAAAGGCTTCTGATGAATTCTGCCATTTTTAGAAAATCTAACTGGAATCTTATTCTCACAGTATGGGAACTTCATTTTCCTTTATGGTAGTCACTCTGATCCCACTCTTTTGCTCCTAGAAAAACTCCCTTCAGGGAAGAAATAAGTAGTCAATATATAAAGCCTTGAATTTATGCATTCCCTCTTTTATTTTTTAACATCAGCAACAAAAACAAGGACACTTGTATAATCTTTTGTTTCACAAATAATTTAGGAAATGAAGGAACACCTTTGCAGATAATCCTGCTAAGTTACCAGGAATTTTTTTCAATACTAATCTTTAAAATTCACATGCAAATACTAAGAACACTTAATCCATTTTAAAATACATGTATTTCCAATAATTTCTTATTGGCACACAAAAAAGTGATTACAATGCGACAGTGTAACTGAAACAATAGAGCTAAGTAAAGGATGTAATAACTTACACATATTAAATAGTTGATATGACACTGTTTTCAATGTTTATATGTATTATTTCATTTAATCTCCACAGGGATTATTAGAGCTAGCAATTAGACTCAGTTGTACTGATTCTGCAATTGATGATCTTAACCATTATGCATCATTCTAAAATGCTATCAATTTCAATAACAAGTTTGTTTTCTTGCTCAAGTTACTGAATAACTATGTCCCTTTGTTTCCTCATCTGCCATCAGTGTATGACCATTGTATCATTGCATGAGGATTAGATGAGTTAATAGATGGAAAGTCTTTGTATTAACAGATTGAGAATGTAAAACAGATATAAATGTTAAGGAAAAGAGGGAGGAAAAAAGAAAATCTCTTCTTTTATGCTTATTAAACATCAAATGTTATTAAAATTTAACATACATGCATATATTTATAAGGAGGGAGGGTAGGTGGGTAAACTGTAAATTAAGTGCCTCTAATTAAAATTGTTAGAAAGTGTAGATTGTTTTCCTTAATCAGATAATTGCAATACATTTTATTTTAATTTGTGAGCAGGCATGGTCTTATTTAGGAATATTGTCAAGAAACTTCTCAGTCATTATAAGAGAAATTTTTTAAAAAAGAAAGGAGTAATCATTTAACTCCAACAATAAGTTTCTCATGTATTTCATTTGATTATCAGCATTTAAATATTTATTTTGAAAGAGCACACCTCTGATTAACATAATACAAAAAAAGTTTGATAATTAACCAACACTCTATTAACAGGTGTTTTTTAAACTTTTCATTTATTTTCAGGTCAGGCTCTTGCAAGTTCTGGCAAATTAGTGTTTATTCAAGGTTTAATGCCACTCAATTCAGATACTTTAGCTACAAAAGGCATATCTGATTTACATTAACCTGAACACTTTAATAACTAATTAAAATCTCAGCCTTCTAGCCAAGTTCTGAGACATTTATTCTATTTAACTCAGCAACAAAGCATTGTTAGTCATTTTCTTCTGAGAAAGGAGGCTCTAATTTATTGGCACTATTAGGGTATTTTATAATCTGCAATCTAATCAGCCTTAACAAAAGATTTTGTGCTTGGCATGGCTCAAATATTTTGCTCAATGACTTATTGAGAAATATCACCTTCCATTGCATTTCTGCCCTAATTTACTGCAGTGATTTTTTATTTGCATGTATTTATTCAGTTCATATGATTCAGATTGAAAAACGTTAAGACAAAGCTTGCATATGTATTATAATATGAATCTCTAAAAATTGCTCATATATATTAGATTTTAAAGCTAAATAGATTGTAGGTTAGTGTTATTTCTAAATTGAAATAGGTTAACAGATATATGAACTGAAGTCACTTCATTCTATTGTTTATTATTCTTAGTATGTACACAAATTGAGCCTATGACTGAGAGCATGAGACTGTATAAAGGACATAGTTCATGTGTGCAATATAATTTTCCTAAATTTCAATTTGAAACACTGTCAAAAGAAAGACTGAAAGTGATGGGATTGATTTGGGAAATATATAGTACATGAGATAATATTAAAGTGTTTAAATTATCACTCACTGTGTTTAACTGTATTTCTTCCACTTCCCAGTAGTATTTAAAAAAAAATAGAACCTTCTTAAGAAATCAGTCTTCTTAAAATACACAATAAATTGGTGTTCTCCCATTTTAGTTCCTCTGCTCTTTCAAAATAATTATTTGTCAATCATAAAAATCAAAAGAAGAGTAATTTACAAAAAGAAGTTAAGATGTCCGTATTTAATGCCTCTGAGAGATGCAATAAGTTATGAATGATTTTGTATTTAACTGTGATTGTGATACAATGTTATTTCAGGAGAGTGAAGAGGTCAAAACCAGTTTGAATAAAAAGTCACTGAGTTCAAGCCCTTTCTGCTCACTGCAGGATAGGCCAATCAATTGATAGATGAGTTGTTGAGGCAAGGAATAGTGCCTTTATTCCAAAAGCCAGCAGGTTGAGAAGATGGTGGATTAGTGTCCCAAATAACCATTTTACCAAGTTAGAATTTAGGCTTCTTTTATTGTACAAGGAGAGGGGGTATGGTTGGTGGTTGCAAACTTCTTGTTGTTGGAATCCTTTGTTCTTTCAGCTGTCCACCTAGGTCAGGTCATGAAGTTCCTGTAAACCTCCAACAAGACAAATGATATTCTCTGTTCTGCAACTCTTTATCTCTATATGGATGGAAAAGTGGTATTCCCTTAAAGGTCAGAGTCTTGAGAATGGGCTATTCTGTATATTTCAGGCTCTAGGCAACATTCTTAACTCGTGGTAAAAGCAATAGAATACACAGGTTAAAATAAAAGAAATAGATCTAATATGGAGTCAGATTTATTCTTTCCTATTACAAAACTAGCAGCAGTTAGTTGGCAAATCTGTTGGTTCATTTATGCAATTGGTAAGTTAGGTGGCTTCTACATGTTCCTTATTTATAGATTCACATTTTGTGAGGTAATTTTATTGGTATGGCATATATACTGATGAGCAAAGGAAGATCCAGAGTCTAGAGTCTCAAATGGAAGACTGACATCAACCCAGAATTTCCCCAAACAATTTCAGGCTATAATTGTCATGAGAGCTGGATACAATGTTGGCAGAATTTATAATGGAGTTGTTGTTTTGGCTGATTCAGTAAAGTTTCCTCTGCAGCAGTGAATATATATATTTTTTGAAGTGTAGTTGATTTATGATGTTGTGTTAGTTTCAGGTGTACAGAAAACTGATACTTTTTCAGATTCTTTTCCCATATAGGTTATTACAAAATATTGAGTATAGTTCCCTGTGCTATACAGTAGGTCCTTGTTGTTTATTATTTTATATATAGTAGTCTGTATACGTTACACCCAAGTTTCTAACTTATCCCCCCCCCCCCAACATTTCTCCATTGGTAACCATAAGTTTCTTTTCTAAGTCTGCGAGTCTCTTTCTGTTTCATAAATAAGTTCATTTGTACCATTTTTTTAGATTCCACATATAAATGATATCATAAGATATTTGTCTTTCTCTGCATGACTTACTTCACTTAGTATGATAATCTCTAGGTCCATCCATGTTGCTGCAAATGGTCTTATTTCATGCTTTTTTATGTTTGAGTAATATTCCATTGTACATATATACCACATCTTCTTTATTCATTCATCTGTTGATGGGCATTTAGGTTGCTTCCATGTCTTGGCTATTGTAAATAGTGCTGCAATGAACATTGAGATGCATGTATATTTTTGAATTATGGCTTTCTCCAAATATATACCAAGGAGTGGGATTGCAGGATCATATGGTTGCCCTATTTTTAATTTTTAAGGAACGTCCATACTGTTCTCCATAGTGACTGCATCAATTTACATTCTCACGGAAAATGTAGTAGGATTTCCTCTTCTCCACACCCTCTTCACAATTTATTATTTGTAGACTTTTTCATGATGACCATTCTGACTTGTGTGAGGTGATACCTCATTTTAGTTTTGATTTGCATTTCTCTGATAATTAGTGATGTTGAGCATCTTTTCCTGTGCCCTTTTGTCATCCGTATGTCTTCTTTGGTGAAATGGCTATTTAGATCTGCCCATTTTTTTTACTGGGTTGTTTGCTTTTTGATATTGAGCTGTATGAGCTATTTATATAACTTGGAGATTAATCCCTTGTTGGTTGCATCATTTGCAAATATTATCTCCCATTCTGTGGGTCATCTTTTCATATTGTTTGTGGTTTCCTTTGCTGTGAAAAAACTTTTAATTTTAATTAAGTCCCATTTGTTTATTTTTGTTTTTATTTCCATTACTCTATGAGACAGATACAAAAAGGTATCGCTGTGATTTATGTCAGAGAGTGTTCTGCCAATGATTTCCTCTAGGAGTTTTATTGTATCCAGTCTTACATTTAAGTCCTTAACCCATTTTGAGTCTATTTTTGTGTGTAGTGTTAGAGAATGTTCTAATTTCATTCTTTTACATGTAACTGTCTAGTCTTCCCAGCAACACTTATTGAAGAGATTATCTTTTCTCCATTGTATATTCTTGCCTCCTTTGCTTCAGGTTAATTGACGATATGTCCATGGGTTTATTTCTGGGCTTTCTATGCAGCTCCATTGACCTATATTTCTGTTTTTGTGCCAGTACCATACTGTTTGGCTTACTGTAGCTTTGTAGTGTAGTCTGAAGCCAGGGGGACTGATTCTTCCAGCTCCATTTTTCTTTCTCAAGTTTGTTTTGGCTATTCAGAATCTTTTGTGTTTTCATATAAATTGTAAAATTTTTTGTTCTAGTTCTGTAAAAACATGCCATTGGTAATTTGATAGGGATTGCATTGAATCTGTAGATTGCCTTGGGTACTATAGTCATTTTGACAGTATTGATTCTGAAGAAGTGTATATTTTAAGAGAGACTTTAGGAGTCACATTTTGGGTACGTGGTGAAAGGTTAAATACTTGGAAACGTTGAGAGAAAGTGTTAAGGACGATTCCTAGGTTTTGGTTTTGAAAACAGAACGGATGTCAGCATCACTCGCTGAAAATAATACATATCAGAAATTCACCACATCTATGAAATATTATAAGTTCACTATAGGAGATGTGTTCCATAAAATATTTTGATATAAACAAGAATAAGGTAACTCCAGAAATATATGGATCTGAAGTTCACTAGGTATCTGGCTTCAGGAATCATATTGGAAATTCATTTGTATGTAAGTGATAAGGGAATATTTCAATGCTGAGCATTTCCTTTGGGGGAAAAAAATAACTTGAGGAGACAATAGGACCTACAGCAAGTGTTGAAGAACTTCAACAGGGAAGAGATAAAGTATGAAAAGGTAATACAAAAATTATATGAAGTACAAAGTGAAGGGAAAAAGGGTTTGAAGAAAGAGAGTGTAGTTATCATTGTTAAATGCTGATGAGAGACCCAGTACAATAAGAACTGATATTTGTTGTTGTTGAAGACAATATATGATATGGTTTTGATGGAGTGAGTTTAGAGAAAAGTCATTTCAGCAGAGTGAAGCCAAGGCTAGTTTGAAGTATAAGGAATAAGAAGTGATGAAATAGCACAGTGGGGCTGAAAACTCTTTCAAGTTTAGAGATACATAGGTAGGATAGATAACCTCACACTATATGAAACAATATCCTAGAAAGGAAAATAGCGCCCCAGAAATTGCTTTCATTTCAATGGACAATACTTGTTTGTTTGTTGTTTTGTTTTTAAATTTGATGGAAATTATTGAGTTGAATAGGAAAAGATAAATTGACACAGTGAAGAGAAGGTATATTTGATAATGTAAATTTTTTATACTTCAAATGATTTGGGCCTCAATGAATAGATAAAACAAATTTATTTTTTTAAGAACAGGAGATACAGGTGCTCTGGTATAACAAAGGTGAAAATAGTTTAAGAAACTGTTTTTAAATTTAGTATTTGAAGTAGGAAGCCATTTAAATATAAGTTACTGGGTTTCTCTAAAATATATGCTGAGAGTGATTATATGTTTGATGTTGGGAATGGAAAGAAGAAATTCTGATAATATTTCAGGAAAGTGGAATACAATTAATATCGTTATTCTAGGGAGTGGGAGAGAGAATAAATCAAAGAAGCATTTTGGAATTGTTGGGCAGTTCTATGAATGATTTTTTGGAGATTGGTGATCAATGATAGCAATCGAATGCAATATTTAATATGATATAATGGAGTCAAAAGCACCATGACATAATAAAGTATAAACGATATAGAGAGTAATGGATTGAAGAACATAGATGAGATACATTTTCTAGGATTGTAATTGTTTAAAACTCAAGAGTTATTTTCTAATATAAAAGTTTGATATTATATAACAATACATATCTACAACTAAATGGATTTTTAATCAACATGAACATGTAATAGTGTTTTGTTGTTGCATAGTAATATGAAAAATATATTTTGCATCAAATTATGCAACACTAATCATATAGCCTTTAATTAAAACTGTTTCTTTGCTTTTTTCTAGAGATAATATTTGCCTCATATATTCATTTGCTTTTATGTATTCAGACATGTTTACGGTTAATCTTTCCATCACTCCAGTACATCTGTACAGTTCCACTTAACCCTGTCTTCTAAATGACCAAGCATAATTTTTATCTTTTTTCATGGGGCAGCCTTCTGGCAGCCTTCCCTCACCTTAATCTAATCATAACTCTACTTTCAGTGACTTTTGGTACATTGGATAATCTTGACTCTGAATTGCCCTCCTCTTTTGTTGGATCCCTCCTTCACATATTCCCTTTTTGTTGGATCCCTCCTTCACATATTCCCTTTTTGTTGGATCCCTCCTTCACGTATTCCCATGTCTTCTTTTTTGCTTATTCCCTTATTTTGATGACTTTGTCTTTGAGTAACTTCATCAGAAAAGACACATATAAGAAAAATATTTTCCATCTGTCAATCTGAAGCTATCAACTGGATATTCAGTTGATTCAGGAACTTTGTTTAAAGTGTTCAATAAAGAAGGCTTTCTTTGGTGTGTGTGTGTGTGTGTGTGTGTATTAACCAAGTAACTGTAGTTCTATTCTTGTATCCTCTGATTTGTTCCATTGATCCATTTATCAATATTTACTCATATTTCACACTGTCTTTGCAATGTCTTAAAACATATATTGTAAATCTTTTATATGTGCACTTCCTTTAAAAATCTGTTTTGCTTTTCTCAGTCTCTTATATTTCCATATAACTTTTAGAATCAGCTGGTCAATTTATACAAGAAAAAGCCTGCTGGAATTATGATTGGAATTGCACTGTCTACAGACCAGTTTGGGGAACTTAAAAATATATATATTTATATATTCTCAGGTTGCAACTTAATCAAGGAATGTTCAACCCTTACTAAGGTGGTTAGACTTTTTATAGAAATTCTATGAAAATGTTTTACCTTTTGTAAACTAGATTTTCTACAGAAGTTAGGTATGCATTTCTTATCATTATAGGTTGGGTGTGAATGTGGCAGATAATTTGTCTTTTTAATTTCACAGATTTAAAATTGGAGAAGAATGTAGTCAAGAAACTTTGCCAGAAGGCCCTCATCCAATCTGACTCCCAGTGATTCATGTCTCTCTCATTTACAAAATATGCTCATTTCCTCCCAAGGCCCCCAAGAATCTTACCCAATTACAGCATCAGCTCAAAGTCTCACAGTTTTTCCCCAGTCCCACTGTATTGTGTCAAAAGAATTCAGTTTTAAAGATAGAGATAATTCCTCATAAAAATGTTGTTGAATAAAAAGTTGTAACTTTTCAGAAAGATACATGTAGATTACATGACTAGTAGAAGGCCTTGGTTTTACCATATTGGAATCAATCTCTATAGAAGTTGATGATATTGTTGCCCCTACACCCAATTTAAAGATTCGTATGGAAAGAGTTTTTGGGGTTTGCTTTCCTTATTAAAATGAATATTCTCTATATATGTTTTTCTATTTTATACTAATTACCTATGTTTTGGCCAATTTTTTATGAAGATTATACTTTTTGTTCTATATTATGTCATTCAAATATTTAAATGTCATTTTCTTACTGATGTGAATAGGAATTAGGAATGCAAATAGTTTAAATAGATAATATTAAAATTATTTTTATGCATATAATATGAGACTAGAGTGAAGAGCCATATAATATTGATTGTGGTTATTCGCAAATAGTCAGAGAAAGTTTTTCTCTATTTACTTCAATGTCACATAAAAATAGTAATTTATTTTTATGTTTATTGCAATTAAGTAATTATTAAAACTACAAGTTAATGCATAAATGGAAATAATAATCCTTATGTGCTTAAAAAAAACATAGTATGGCTTCATATACTATTTCACATTTATGAAATTGGAGTTGCAGAGCAAATATATTAATGAATGAACCATATAAAGATTTATTAATATATTGGAATAACTTTGATTTTTAAAATTTTAAAATAAACTTATGCTTCTTAAAGTAAAATGAAAAGTAAAATATGCTTTTGATATTGAGAAGTTTCCTTTTAACTATTAAATTTATATTGAGAACACTGACCTTATTTATTTATTATTTATTCATTTATTTATTTTTGGCTGCACTACACGGCTTGTGGGACCTTAGTTCCCTGACCAGGGTAATCCCGGGCCCACGGCAGTGCAAGTGCCAAGTCCTAACCACTGGACTATCAGAGAATTCCCTGACCTTGTTTATTTTAAAGAGACAATTCTGTTTCAAATATTCATTCTGAAGAAACTGAAAATAAATTTATTTGGTTATTAACTTGCCTAAGGATAAATTTTTGATTTTGCTTTTAGTATAAAAAATAAAATGTTTTCTATTTATCTTTAGAGTTCCAAAACCGTTTCAAAATTGTTTATGTTTTTCTGCCCCAAGCTGTGAAAAGCAATGAAATCTCCACTGTTTTATAAAGAAAAGATTTAAGAAGCTCTAGTCCAGTTAAATGCTTCATTTAAATATTTTGAAGACGTTCAGTTAAAATACTCAATGCTCAAATAGTACATGAAGTTCTCTTTAAGACTTACCAGTTGTTTGGAAAGAAGTAGGAAAACATCAACCCAAAGGAAAAACTTTAACGGAAAAAACAATTTCTCCTCCCTAAGGCTTAAAGAAGTTTATACAACTCATTCTCTAGGCTTTCTTAGGGAAAA
>NW_021703040.1:0-1337 GCF_005190385.1 Monodon monoceros
AGAGGAGATAAATATCCCTGTGTAGCCTCAAGTTAAGAGCTAAGTTACCTAAATGCATATTAATACTGTGTGGGAGCTTGACTGTAATAGGTCAGTGTATACAAGACCTGTAGGCCCTGTGTGATAAGGCCCAAAGCGTTTTCATCACAGCCTGAAAAGTCAATCTAACTGCTTTAGAACAGTCAAATTTGCACTGATGAAAAAAGCATTATGCAGTGGAGCTTTGAGTTATTAGTTGTCAGTATATTATTGATTTATCATTACTGTAAAAAGGAAGATGTGATATTAGCATATCTTTAAGTAAAAGAAATTAAAGGAGGTTAAAAAAAACTGCTGAGACCAGATTTTATGTGAGCAGTATAGGTAAAGTTGTTTCTAAAATTTAAGTGCTCCTTTAAATCATTTAAATCAGCAAGGATTAGGACAGTGGGATATGGCGAAAGGACACTGGATTGGCAGTTGGGAGACCAAGCTCTGATTTCCACACTGCTGATGTCTAGTCATGTGACTTTTGACAGTTTCCTCAACCTCTCTGAGCCCTTTTGCTTCATCTTTAACATAAGAGTGATGTATTAGGGACTTCCCTGGTGGTGCAGTGGTTAAGAATCCACCTGCCAGGGCTTTCCTGGTGGCACAGTGGTTGAGAGTCCACCTGCCGATGCAGGGGACACAGGTTCGTGCCCCGGTCTGGGAAGATCCCACATGCTGCCGAGCGGCTAGGCCCGTGAGCCATGGCCACTGAGCCTGCGCGTCCGGAGCCTGTGCTCCGCAACGGAAGAGGCCACAACAGTGAGAGGCCCGCATACCGCAAAAAAAAAAAAAGAATCCACCTGCCAGCGTAGGGCCCATGGGTTCGAGCCCTGGTCCAGGAAGATCCCACCTGCTGCGGAGCAACTAAGCCCGTGCGCTACAACTACTGAGCCTGCGCTCTAGAGCCCACGAGGCACAACTACTGAAGCCTGTGCGCCTACAGCCCATGCTCCGCAACAAGAGAAGCCACCGCAATGAGAAGCCCACACACCGCAACGAAGAGTAGCCCCCACTGTCCGCAACTAGAGAAAGCCCAGGCACAGCAACGAAGACCCAGCGCAGCCAAAAAAATTTAATTAATTTTTAAGAATACTTAACTTAAAAAAAAAAAATAGTGATGTATTAGATACAGCCACAACTGAAACAATTTTAGCTGAGTGATGGATAATGGTCCAGGTATATTTTTCGGAACTCATCATTTTTGATAGTTCTAGATTTATAATGTAAATGTTATTTTTAGGTTAAATAATGCTAGGTCTCAGTAAACAAAGTGGCACAACCCGAATCAAATTCTTGATAAAGCAAAT
>NW_021703041.1:0-1015 GCF_005190385.1 Monodon monoceros
TGCGGAGCACAGGCTCTGGATGCTCAGGCTCAGTGGCCATGGCTCACGGGCCCAGCCGCTCCACGGCATGTGGGATCTTCCCAGACTGGGGCACGAACCCGTGTCCCCTGCATCGGCAGGCAGACTCTCAACCACTGTGCCACCAGGGAAGCCCTATTTTTAATTTTTTAATTGAATTATATTTGATGTACAATATTGTAACTTTCAGGTGTACAACATAGTAATTCACAATTTTAATGGTTATATTCCATTTATAGTTATTATAAAATATTGGCTATATTCCCTGTGTTGTACTATATATCCTTGTAGCTTATTTATTTTATACATAGTAGTTTGTACTTCTTAACACCCTTCTCCCATCATGCTCTTCCCACTTCCTACTACTTACCGGTAACCACTAGTTTGTTCTCTATACCTGTGGGTCTGTTTCCTTTTTGTTATATTCACTAGTTTTATTTTTTAGATCCCACATATAAGTGATATTATACAGTTTTTGTCTTTGGCTTATCTCATTTAGCATAATACCTTCCAAGTCCATCTATGTTGTTCCAAATGGCAAAATTTTATTATTTTTTATGGCTGAGTAGTAGCCCATGGTATGTATGTATATGTGTGTGTGTGTGTGTGTGTGTATATATATATATACACACACACACACACATACACATAATACCACATTTTCATTTTCCATTCATCTGTTGATGCACACTTTGGCTACTTTAATATCTTGGCTACTGTAAATAATACTGCAATGAACACTGGATTGCATGTATTCTTTTGAATTAGTGTTGTCATTTTGGGGTGATATATACCCAGGAGTGGAATTACTGGGTCATATGGTAGTTCTTTTCTCAGTTGTTTGAGAAACCTCTATTCTGTTTCCCATAGTGGCTGCACCAGCTTACATTCCCACCGACAGTATATGAGGGTTCCTTTTTCTCCACGTCCTCGCCGACATTTGTTATTTATAGTCTTTTTGATGATAGCCATTCTGTCAGGCGTGAGGTGATATCTT
>NW_021703042.1:0-3475 GCF_005190385.1 Monodon monoceros
AGATCAAAGAAAACAAACGAGTCCTCTCGTATAAGAGTAAGAGGGTTGAGGAAGAGGGTAAAGCACAAGCCCAAAGTCAGGGAAATCTGGAAATGAGACTCAAGATGAGATCCCAAGTTACAAAGGCAAGAGCATCAGCAGTCTTGCTATGAAGAGGGCTGATATATCAGAATCTGATTCTTATGGGATACAGACCATGTGGTCCTTGGAAGGGGTGACCTGGACCAGAAAAGGGATCAGGATGACTGGATGTGTCCCTGGCACATGGCAGTGTGACAAGATCTGGCTTCGTAACCTGTCTCAACTGGGTTAGAGCTATGTCGGCACGCTTTGCCGGCTGTGTGTGTTTGGGCAAAGTCACGTCGGGGAGATGCAATGTTGTCATCTCCACGTGAAGATGATCCTGCCTGGGTTGTGGTTTTATGAAGATCAGGTAACATACGCGAGCCCCTCCTACAGCATCTGGCGCATAGTGGGATGCTTGCATTTTGTCCACGTCATTGGCATAGTCGGAGGGCTTCCTGTGACCAAGCTTAGCCTGTTTTCCGAACGTGCTTTAACCCATTTCCCTCCCGAGGGCAGAGTTTTCAGCTGCATCAGCCCAGATTTCAGGATTCCTCTGGAGACTCCTAATTACAAATGGTCTGTCCCTTTGTCCCACCAGTAAACTTGTTTGCCCCGGTTTCCTGATTGTTTGCTCAGAAAACAACTTGTTCATATTCAAGGAGCCCAGAGGACTTTGTACAGCAGAGGCCTTCAGAGCCTCCAGGATGCTGCTAGTATAGACAGTGCAACACCACTGGGGACTGCTGGCAGGCACTGATGCAGAGGGGAGAATTTGTGTAGTAATGGGAAAGAGAGAGAGGAGTCTTGGTTGAACTGAGAGCTGGGAGTGAAGACGATGTAGCTGAGAGATATGGCAGAGCATATCTGATCCCCAGTGTGGCCAGAGGTAGAGCCAGGGAAAGACAGAGGTCTTTGCTAGAAACTTTGTGAGTCTAGACACAGCAAAAACTAATTAGAGTCTCAGTTAACCAAGATTGGTGCTGGATTGGGACGGTGGTCATTCTTTTGCTTTGGGCCAGTTCCAGCACCTCCCTGGCACACACTCCCTGGCTACTGGCACATCTGCACAAACGTTGGACTTCTTTCCACGAGGACTTGATACTAAGACAGCAATAAGGCTCCTTCAGACAGCTCCATGGCAACAGGTATTGACAGTGTGAGGCGAGCAGGCGAGAGGGACATGGTTTTCTAGTAGCTGGAGTGGTTTGCTCAGCAATTGGGGCCACTCCAGGGAGTCGTGGCTGCAGTCACAGGCTGATGGAGCTGAAGATGCCAGGGACGAGAGTGACACGGAGGAGACGGAGGACTGGTGACGAAGAGCACAGGATGTCTCAGTGTCACAGAGGGAGGGTCCCTGTCCATCCAGCGGCAACGGGCTCTGGAAAATTTCAGGATTATTTATTTGTCCCACACAGACTAAATTCGAGCCAGTAAGGAGGCTTAAGATGATCCAGTTAATGACGTGCAAACAGCAGTGTCCATTCAAGCCCACCCGGAACGTACATATCTCCCTTGACAAAGGAGGGAAAGTGAGGCACAACATATAGTGATGACATCGTCCAAACTAAACCCCTGCTCTGCAGGTTCCAGAAGGTATCAGTGCCCTCCCTGACCCTGCCCCTCGGGAGGGCTGAAGCATGTGCCCATTTAATCAATATCTTTCAGAAAGCTTAATAGATTTTCTTTCTCTGCTTTCAGAAGACATTATTTCTAGGCTGTGAAAAATCATAGGTAATTTGCATTTAAATGTACAGTATTCTTTATCAACAACATCAAACATCCTGCTCATTCAGGCTAAGATGCCAATCAGTTTTCCCATTTCTGAATCCACTGGGTCACGCAGCACCCACTGAAGATTTAGAGGGAAAAACCCCTCCCTCTCCAGCCCAGGGTAAAGCAGTGAGAGGGTGTCCTAGGGCAGGTCATGTGACCTGTTGTTGAGAGCCACTAACCCAAAGCAAGGAAATAATCAAAAATTTAAATCACTTTAAGTGTTCAAAAGAGAGTGAGTGAGAAATTGATAAAATGATAAACTGGCCTGGATTTTAAAATAAGATAAAGAAACATAAGCCCTGACACAAATTTTCTCTGAATGATTTTTTTTGTCCCGTCTCTCCTGACACAACGGAACACAGTAGCTGTTTTCCTTGTCCAGCCAAGTCCCTCCCCCATTCATTATAACAATCCCACCCTGTCTCCACCACTTTCAGGACTCTGCTTCAGCTCTGCTCTTCCCTACGCCTCCCATCTTGTTCCTTCCCTTGGTTCCTTTGCCCTGACCCTACGAATTATTCAGATTTCTCCAATCCATGGGTTATTTTTTTTTTTAAAAAAGGGGCTCAGGGCTTCCCTGGTGGTGCAGTGGTTGAGAATCCGCCTGCCGATGGAGGGGACACGGGTTCGCGCCCCGGTCCGGGAAGATCCCACATGCCACAGAGCAACTGGGCCCGTGAACCATGGCCGCTGAGCCTGCACGAGCGGAGCCTGTGCTCCGCGACGGGAGGGGCCACAACAGTGAGAGGCCCGTGCACTGCGATGAAGAGTGGCCCCCACTCGCCACAACTGGAGGAAGCCCTCATGCAGAAACGAAGACCCAACACAGCAAAAATAAATTAATTAATCAACTCCTACCCCCAACATCTAAAAAAACAAAAAAAGGAGCTCAACCACCTTCCATTCTCCCTCCTTCCTTCTCATTCTAGAAAGATGGGCAGAGGAGGGAAGATCAGGGGCAGCCCAGAGAGCCGGCCGGGCCCGGAGGCCAGGCCGCGGGGGCAGGCGGGTCCCCAGAGCCAGCTTCACGTGCTCTGCAGACAGCTTGTCCTGGTGACTGAGGCCCAGCTGCTCCTCTCGGGGCTTCATCCACATTTGGAGAGACAGCCAGGTGTGGGGCACGTGACCGGTAGAAACAGATGTGAAGAGAAGGGCGAACGCAGTCAGGCCCCGTCAAGGAGAGAAGGGAGTCTGTGTCTACACACCTCCTTACTGAGATAGCACCATGTCCCTCTCTACCCATCTGGTCATAGGTGAGATTCGGCAGGTGCTTTTTTTTTTTTTTTTTTTTTGCGGTATGCGAGCCTCTCACTGATGTGGCCTCTCCCGTTGCGGAGCACAGGCTCTGGACGCACAGGCTCAGCAGCCATGGCTCACGGGCACAGCCGCTCCGTGGCATGTGGGATCTTCCCGGACTGGGGCACGAACCCGTGTCCCCTGCATCGGCAGGTGGACTCTCAACCACTGCGCCACCAGGGAAGCTCCTGGCAGGTGTTTTCAAGCGCCTCGGCTCCACCAAGCCTGCAGCTGGGGCCAGGGGCTGTGGAACTGGGAAGCAGGGATTCACGTGGGGAGACAGACAAACATCTGGCCGGCAAGCCAAGCCCCGTGCTGGGCAGAGCAGGGGGGCAGCCTG
>NW_021703043.1:0-3748 GCF_005190385.1 Monodon monoceros
ACAACATTAATCATTAGAGAAATGCAAATCAAAACTACAATGAGATATCATCTCACACCAGTCAGAATGGCCATCAGCAAAAAATCTACAAACAAACAATGCTGGAGAGGGTGTGGAGAAAAGGGAATCCTCTTGCACTGTTGGTGGGAATGCAAACTGATACAGCCACTATGGAGAACAGTGTGGAGGTTCCTTAAAAAACTAAAAATAGAACTACCATACGACCCAGCAATCCCACTACTGGGCATATACCCTGAGAAAACTATAATTCAAAAAGAGTCATGTACCACAATGTTCATTGCAACTCTATTTATAATAGCCAGGACACGGAAGCAACCTAAGTGTCCATTGACAGATGAATGGATAAAGAAGATGTGGCACATATATACAATGGAATATTACTCAGCCATGAAAAGGAACAAAATTGGGTCATTTATAGTGATATGGATGAACCTAGAGTCTGTCATACAGAGTGAAGTAAGTCAGAAAGAGAAAAACAAATACCGTATGCTAACACCTATATATGGAATCTAAAAAACAAACAAAAAATATGGTCATGAAGAACCTAGGGGCAAGACGGGAATAAAAATGCAGACCTACTAGAGAATGGACTTGGGGAGGGGGAAGGGCAAGCTGGGACAAAGTGAGAGAGTGGCATGGACATATATACACTACCAAATGTAAAATAGATAGCTAGTGGGAAGCAGCCTCATAGCACAGGGAGACCAGCTCGGTGCTTTGTGACCACCTAGAGGGGTGGGATAGGGAGGGTGGGAGGGAGCGAGACGCAAGAGGGAAGAGATATGGGGATATATGTATATGTATAACTGATTCATTTTGTTATAAAGCAGAAACTAACATACCATTTTAAAGCAATTATACTCCAATTAAGATGTTAAAAAAAAAAAGTAACGAAAAAATATAGGTGAGAATTCTCAGGAAAGACAGAAACTGGAGAGAAAAAAGGATCAGTAAGGAGCTAAAAATACCTTCAAGTGAGAGCCTTATTATCATATCAATAAATATAACAATATCTATAAACCTGAAAATTTCTCTGCTTGGTATTTTTCTATTTCATTTGTCTGTTAGCGTTTCTTCATTAATCTTCTTACTGACTTATAGTAACAAGTGCTAACAATTACTAAACAACTATTAAATATTGTTTACATTCTATAAGAGCATTGCTTGCATTTTCTCATCTAACACTCAGAGCAACCCTTTCAGCTGTACTGATTCCCTTTACATAAATGAGAAAATTGAGAACTCAGAGAGGTTAAGAGGCTTGTTCACGATCATTCGGCCGCGAAGTGGAGAAATGTGCCTTGGAACCCGGGGTATGCATTCACTGACTGTTTCATAAGAGTAGGTGATAAATTCAGTAATTTGAGGACCAGCGCCCTTCTCCTTGGCCCCGTGGTCACAGAGCTGGGTAATGTATTGCTCTCACTGCTGCTTAGAGCCTGGAGGTTGGAGTTACCTAAGTTCCAGGCTTTCTTCGGGGCCCAAAAGATACCTCAGCCTTTAGTCTGGGTCCCTAAGAGCACCAGAGTGTGAGCTGCAGCCCCACACAAAGGTCTCTGGGCAGGCTCCAAGTGGTGACAGCGCGCCCAAAGCCCAGACCCAAGAAAATCTTCCAACCTCTGTTTTGGAGTGTGTGCTTCGTCTAGAGAAGCAGGCCTGCCTTCACAGGCTTTCCCACTGGTGTTACACACGGCTAAATAGGGGCCGTATTTCACCCTAGAAATGGCGGCATTTCAGGAGCAGAGCGTGATTAAGAAAGACGGATGGTGGGCAATATCCTTTACCAACACCTGTACTGTGCGCAGGGATCTATTTGGCAGAAAGGAGCTTTGTAAGAGTAAGATCAGTACCATTTGAACTAGAAAACAAAATGTGGTGGGGGTGGTGAGGAATGGCAGGGGAGGGAAGAAGGAGGGTGATACCGAGGTGAAGAGGTACGCACTACAGAAAAATGCTGGGCTGCAGGAGGAGCTTCATCCCTGGGTCCAGAGGACTGGGTCCTTAAGCCCCAGCTCTGCCACGAACTGACAGAGAAGGTTGGGGCAAGCCTTCCCCTCGCTGGCCTCAGTTTCCCCATCAAACCCCTCAGAGGTCTTGTCTTGCTCAGATACCCAAGGCTGTAGGAGGCACTGTTTGGGGGCGACCACACCCAACGACAGACTAGGCTGATCTCAGCCTCGAGGACACTGGAACTGAGTACTTAGCCACGTGATGATGGCATCAGCCCCCCCCCCCCACCCGCTTTTTTGAGAGGCAGGGACCTCTGGCTGTGGAACTTCAAAACTGCAGCATGAAGGTGTGCAGGCTGAGGCGTGCGGGATCAGGGAACGGACACTGGCTACGGGGCTGGATGGACCTTCATCCCAGTGTTTCTACAGATCATGTGGGTTAATAAATTTGCCTTTCTTTGTTTTTTTTGGCCTCGCCTCACAGCACGTCGGGTCTTAGTTCCCCGACCAGGGATCGGACCTGTGCCCCCTGCAGTGGAAGCATGGAGTCCAAACCACTGGACCACCGGGGAATTCCCTAGGTTAGTAAATTTGGAGTTAACAACTTCAAAAAGGGAAAGAAAGATGAAAGGCACTAGGATAAGACAAAAAGAGACTTTAGAGTTAAGTGGACTAGGGGAGGGGTACCCACCCCTACACTTGTTTGCTTTGTAAGCTCAGGAAAGTCGCAGTTCTCCAAGCCGGCCTTTTTCCTCTTTCCTCGTCTGGAAGATGGGGATAAAGACCACCCCACAGAGCTATTACGAATATTAAATGGATTAACGGTTTGTAAATTCTTAGCACAGAGCCTGACATAAAAATAAATGACTTTTTGTTGTAATAGTAAATGGGAGTGTTTTCTTAATTTCATTTTCAGATTTTTCATCATTAGTGTATAGGAATGCCAGAGATTTCTGTGCATTAATTTTGTATCCTGCTACTTTACCAAATTCATTGATTAGCTCTAGTAGTTTTCTGGTAGCATCTTTAGGATTCTCTGTGTAGAGTATCATGTCACCTGCAAACAGTGACAGCTTTACTTCTTTTTTTCCGATCTGGATTCCTTTTATTTCTTTTTCTTCTCTGACTGCTGTGGCAAAAACTTCCAAAACTATGCTGAATAATAGTGGTGAAAGTGGGCAACCTTGTCCTGTTCCTGATCTTAGTGGAAATGGTTTCAGTTTTTCACCATTGAGGACAATGTTGGCTGTGGGTTTGTCATATATGGCCTTTATTATGTTGAGGTAAGTTCCCTCTATGCCTACATTCTGGAGGGTTTTTATCATAAGTGGGTGTTGAATTTTGCCAAAAGCTTTCTCTGCATCTGTTGAGATGATCATATGGTTTTTCTCCTTCAATTTGTTAATATGGTTTATCACATTGATTGATTTGCATATATTGAAGAATCCTTGCATTCCTGGGATAAACCCAACTTGATCATGGTGTATGATCCTTTTAATGTGCTGTTGGATTCTGTTTGCTAGTATTTTGTTGAGGATTTTTAGAGAAATGGAAATAAAAACAAAAATAAACAAATGGGACCTAATGAAACTGAAAAGCTTTTGCACAGCAAAGGAAACCATAAACAAGACAAAAAGACAACTCTCAGAATGGGAGAAAATATTTGCAAATGAAGCAACTGACAAAGGACTAATCTCCAAAATTTACAAGCAGCTCATGCAGCTCAGTATCAAAAAACAAACAACCCAATCCAAAAATGGGCAGAAGACCTAAATAGA
>NW_021703044.1:0-1117 GCF_005190385.1 Monodon monoceros
TCCCAGGTAGGAAGACACACATGTGTCGGTATAGAGGTAACACCATGTGACTCACACTTTAGCAGGACCACGCTGACAATGGCGAGGTAGTTACTTAGGAGACGTTGGGACACTATTTCACCCTAACCACACTCGACCTCAAAGCATCCATTTCTAGTTTAATCTTGTAGTAGTTTTTGTTCCATTCAGCAGCCTATGGCAGGATTAACATTCTTATTCTTTGTTATTCTGTGAGCATTTGTCTCTGTCCAAGATTTAAATATGTTGCTGTCTTCGTTCTATAATTATCTGATATATTGGTGAGATTTTGATAATGTGCAACTTGCCCCATTTTGAGGTTGCTTAAAGAACATTAAATAAGAAGCATTTTCTCAGCTTCTCATCTCTCTGAATCTCCAAGACGAGTATCAGCTGTATTGTAACACCCAGAAACTGGAAACAGTTCCAATATCACACATCAGCTTAATAAATAAGCCAATCATGCTATGATCATTCTTTAAATACAACCTGTAGTTAAAACCAGGATTCTTGATACACTCTAAAACATGATAGTATTCACAACTATTTGTGCTGACTAACATAAGCCATAAAAATAAATATATATACATATATTGTTTTGAACATATGTTATGTTCCGATGTTTATAAATTCTAGAAAATGAAAAGTAACCTGAAGTAACAAGGGAAGATCAACAGTGATGTGGGGACAGGATGGAAGATAGGAAGGGACAGGAAAGAGGAAACCCAGAAACTACTGAAAATAACGAGAGGAATTGATTTGTTCTCTCCTGATAATGCTGATGCCTCCGTCAGTATTTATCACAGTGTTCATTCTGAGTGTGTGCGCTTTATTATATGTCAAGAACCTCATTAAAGTAATTACAAATGAAGAAATGCATGAGTTGAGAGGGAAGGAGTGAAGGGAAGATACTGAAACATAAGAGACTCTTGAAAATACTTCTCATCAACCCTGACCCCCTCCATATATTTTAGGTAAACACTAGAATAGAGCAAAGTCATCATGACCTCATTACAGGAGGGGGATCTGCAAACCTCACCCGGCAACTGCAACTCTGTCCTCTAGTGGGTTCCAGGGAGCAGCCTGGCCCAGAGCTCAG
>NW_021703045.1:0-1436 GCF_005190385.1 Monodon monoceros
CCCCCTGCAGTGAAAGCACAGAGTCTTAACCACTGGACTACCAGGGAAGTCCCTCAAAATACAGCATTCTTATCTACTGCTTATGTGTGGTTATTCAAGCAGGGCCATCGCTATTAAACATATTCCTGGGACTTCCCTGCTGGCGCACTGAAAAACAATCCGCCTGCCAACGCAGGGGACACAGGTTCAATCCCTGGTCCAGGAAGATCCCACATGCTGAGGAGCAACTACTGAGCCTGTGCTCTAGAGCCTGCAAGCCACAACTACTGAGTCTGCATGCCGCAACTACTGAAGCCCGTGCGCCTAGAGCCCATGCTCCACAACAAAGAGAAGCCACCACAAGAAGAAACCTGTGCATTACAACGAAGAGTAGCCCCTGCTCACCACAACTAGAGAAAGCCCACACGCAGCAACGAAGACCCAACGCAGCCAAAATAA
Organism: Monodon monoceros; assembly: GCF_005190385.1. NCBI lineage: Eukaryota > Metazoa > Chordata > Mammalia > Artiodactyla > Monodontidae > Monodon > Monodon monoceros. The sequence continues at coordinate 439 of NW_021703045.1, forward strand.
ATAAATAAATAAAAATTAAAAAACAAACATCCTAAAAGAGAGTCCCAGAAGCCAGTAGTTGAGTTCTGGTTATAGGAAGACAAAAGATACTGTCTAGCAGAATCTTGATTATCCAGACAAAAAGGATAAAGAGGGTTCTTACTAAGGCCAACCTAGTGAAAAAGGAACATCTAGTATATAAGATACCCTATTTCTCAGATGAGATTAAAAGAAACATTTATAGTCCTGATGTGACATGAAAAATATATCAGATTTGAAGCAGCAATCAGAAAAAAAAATTTTTTTCTTTGGTGGTAAAATATTTTCATCTTTCATAACCAAGATCTTTCATAACCATTACCTACATACTGCTAATGGAATATTTCAGATTCTGTCCTGTCTACAGGGATTATTTTCAGCATTGGATCTATCTGTGACCTGGGAATCTCTTATAGTTCTCCTAAGATTCACCACCTCAAGGACTCAACATCTATTCAAGCAGCATGTGGTTCCATAAAAGCAATCAGAGTGCACTGTCCTCAACTGTGGATCCCGGAAGACCAAAGGAAGCTTTAATACTGAGGTTGTTTGGCTTGCACAACAGTCAAGAAAAGTCAGTAAATGACAAGCTGGTTTGCTTCCTTTGATGGAAGCTGCTGAAAAGGTCTTCTGTTTGGAAGCATTTACCAGTTTTTCTGGTACAATAGCTACAGCTGTGGGCTTTCTGAGTGTGGACATATGGAAGACATGAAATATTAGGGACAGGCACCATCTGCAACTGATTGTCTCACAGGCTGGGACTGCAATATAGGAGTAGCAAGGGACACACTTTTCTCAGGGCCATACACTGGCAAAAAAACCCAAAAAACAAAAAACAAACTTTTGGGGACTTCCCTGATGGTCCAGTGGTTAAGAATCTGCCTTCCAATGCAGGGGATGCGGGTTTGATCCGTGGTCAGGGAACTAAGATCCCACATGCTGTGGGGCAACTAAGCCCGCACTCTAGCGCCCGGGTGCCG
>NW_021703046.1:0-3535 GCF_005190385.1 Monodon monoceros
TAGAGCGGTTCAGGGGGCAGGGAGGAGGTGCACCCTGCCATAGAGGGTGTCAGGGGGTCAGAGATTAGGCAGACTCTGTGATAGATGGACTCAGGGGGGCAGGGAGGAGATGGACCCTGTCACAGAGGTGGTCAGGGGGGAAGGAGAAAGTGGACCCTGTCTTAGAGGGGGTCAGGGAGGCAGGGAGGAGGGGGACCATGTCATAGAGGGGGGGCAGGGGGGCAGGAAGGAGCAGGACCCCGTCATAGAGCAGATCAGGGGGGCAGGGATTAGGTGGACGCTGTCATAGAGGAAGTCAGGGGAGCAGGGATTACGTGGACCCTGTCATAGAGGGGGTCAGGGGGGCAAGGAGGAGGTGGACCATGTCAGAGAAGGGCTCAGGGGGGCAGGGAGGAGGTGGACCCTGTCATAGAGGGGTTCAGAGGGGAAGGGAGGAGGTGGACCCTGTCAAAGAGGGGGTCAGGGGGCAGGGAGGAGGTCGACCCTGTCATAGAGGGGGTCAGGGGGGCAGAGAGCAGGTGGATCTTGTCATAGAGGGGGGCAGGGAGCAGGTGGACCCTGTCATAGAGGTGATGAGAGGTGCAAGGAGGAGGTGCACCCTGTCATAGAGGGGGTCACGGTGCCAGGAAGGAGGTGGACCCTGTCATAGAGAGGGTCAGGGGGGCAGAGAGGAGGTGGACCCTGACCTAGAGGGGCTCAGGGGGACAGAGAGTAGGTGGACCTTGTCATTGAGGGGTTCAAGGGGCCAGAGAAGAGGTGGACCCCGTCATAGAGGGTGTCAGAGGAGCAGGGAGCAGGTGGACCACGTCATAGAGGGGATCAGGGGAGCAGGGAGGAGGTGGACCCTGTCATATAGTGGGTCAGGGTGGCAGGGAGAAGGTGGACCCTGTCATAGAGGGGGTCAGGGGGGCAGGGAGGAGGTGAACCCTGTCACAGATGGGGCCAGTGGGGCACAGCTTAGGTGGACCCTCTCATAGAGGGGATGAGGGGTGCAGGGAGGAGGTGGACCCTGTCTTAGAGGGGGTCAGGTGGGAGGTGGACCTTGTCACAGGATCAGCGGGGCTGGGAGAAGGTGGACCCAGTCATAGAGGGGTCAGGGTGGCAGGGAGGAGGCGGACCCTGACATAGAGGTGGTCAGGGTCGCATGGAAGAGGTGGACCCTGACACAGTGGGGGTCGGGGGGCAGGGAGGAGTTTGGTCCTGTCATAGAGGGGATCAGGGGGGCAGAGAATAGGTGAACCCTGTCATACAGCGGTTGAGGGGCGCAGGAAGGAGGTGCACCCTGTCATAGAGGAGATCAGGGGGGCAGGGAGGAGGTGGACCCTGTCATAGACTGGGTCAGGGAGGCAGGGAGGAGGTGCACCCAGTCATAGAGAGGGAAAGAGGGGCAGGGATAATGTGGACCCTGTCATAGAGGGGTTCGGGGGGCATGGAGGAGGTGGACCCTGTCATAGAGGGGATCAGGGGGTTATGGACGTGGCAGACCCTGTTATAGAGGGGGTCAGGGGGGCAGGGAGGAGGGGGACCCTGTCACGGGGGTATTAGGGCAGCTGGGAGGAGGTGGACCCTGTCACAGAGGGGATCAGGGGGGCAGGAAGGACGTGGACTATGTCATAGAGGGTGTCAGGGGGGCATGGTGGCAGTGAACCCTGTCATACAGGGGATCTGGGGGGCAGGGAGTAGGTGAACCCTGTCATAGAGGGGGTCTTAGGGGGACTGCGAGGAGGTGCACCCTGTCAATAGAAGGGGTCAGGGGGCAGGAAGGAGGTGGACCCTGTCATAGAGGGCGTCAGGGGGTCAGAGATTAGGTAGACTCTGTGATAGACGGATTCAGGGCGGCAGGGAGGAGATGGACCCTGTCACAGAGGTGGTCAGGGGGGAAGGAGAAAGTGGACCCTGTCTTAGAGGGGGTCAGGGAGGCAGGGAGGAGGGGGACCATGTCATAGAGCAGATCGGGGGGCAGGGATTAGGTGGACCCTGTCATAGAGGGGGTCAGGGGGGCAAGGAGGAGGTGGACCATGTCATAGAGGGGTTCAGGGGGGAAGGGAGGAGGTGGACCCTGTCATAGAAGGATTCAGGGGGCAGGGAGGAGGTGGACCCTCTAATAGAGCAAATCAGGGAGGCATGGATTAGGTGGACCCTGTCATAGAGGGCGTCAGGGGGCCACGGAGGAGGGGCACCCTGTCATAGAGGGGCTCAGGGGGGCAGGGAGGTGGTGGACCATGTCATAGAGGGGGTCAGGGTGGCAGGGAGGAGGTGGACCCTGTCTTAGAGGGGGTCTGGTGGGAGGTGGACCTTGTCATAGAGGGGATCAGGGGGGCTGGGAGGAGGTGGACCCTGACATAGAGGGGATCAGGGTCGCATGGAGGAGGTGGACCCTGTCATAGTGGGGGTTGGGGGGCAGGGAGGAGTTTGATCCTGTCATAGAGGGGATCAGGGGGGCAGAGATTAGGTGAACCCTGTCATAAAGCGGTTCAGGGGGGCAGGGAGGAAGTGGACCGTGTCATAGAGGGGTTCATGGGGGGAAGGGAGGAGGTGGACCCTGACATAGAGGGGTTCAGGGGGACAGAGAGTAGGTCGACCTGGTCATTGAGGGGTTCAAGGGGCCAGAGAGGAGGAGGACCCTGTCATAGAGGGTGTCAGAGGGGCAGGGAGCAGGTGGACCACGTCATAGAGGGGATCAGGGGAGTAGGGAGGAGGTGGACCCTGTCATATAGTGGGTCAGGGTGGCAGGCAGGAGGTGGACCCAGTCACAGAGGGGATCAGGGTGGAAGAGATTAGGTGGACCCTGTCATAGAGGGGATCAGGGGGGCAGGGAGGAGGTGGACCCTGTCATAGAGGAAGTTAGGGGAGCAGGGATTACGTGGACCCTGTCATAGAGGGGGTCAGGGGTGCAGGGAGGAGGTGGACCCTGTCTTAGAGGGGGTCTGGTGGGAGGTGGACCTTGTCATAGAGGGGATCAGGGGGGCTGGGAGGAGGTGGACCCTGACATAGAGGGGGTCAGGGTCGCATGGAGGAGGTGGACCCTGTCATAGTGGGGGTTGGGGGGCAGGGAGGAGTTTGATCCTGTCATAGAGGGGATCAGGGGGGCAGAGATTAGGTGAACCCTGTCATAAAGCGGTTCAGGGGGGCAGGGAGGAGGTGCACCCAGTCATAGAGGGGGAAAGGGGGACAGGGATAATGTGGACCCTGTCATAGAGGGTTTCAGGGGGGCATGGAGGAGGTGGACTCTGTCACAGAGGGGATCAGGGGTCAGGGAGGAGGTGGACCCTAAGATATAGGGGATCAGGTGGGCCGGGAGGAGGTGCAACCTGTTATAGAGGAGATCGGGGGGAAGGGAGTAGGTGGACCCTGTCATAGAGGGGGTCAGAGGGGCAGGGAGGAAGTGGACCCTGTCATAGAGGGGTCAGGTGGGCAGGGAGGAGGTGGACCCTATCAAAGAGGGGGTCAGGGTACAGAGAGAAGGTGGACCCTGTCATAATGGGGTTCAGGGGGGCAGGGAAGAGGTGGACCGTTTCATAGAGGGGGTCAGGGG
>NW_021703047.1:0-14231 GCF_005190385.1 Monodon monoceros
ATTTGGAACCTCGAATCAGGTGGCCGAGAGCACCGACGTTATGGGATACAGGCCGGAGTGAACTCACAGCAGAGGGCCCACATCCTGAAACTGTGAGCAACCCAGACGTTTGGACCACAGAGCAGAAGGCCCACATCCCCATGGGGATGGGAACCTGGCAGGAGTGTCATCGCACCAGTGGGTGAACATCAGAAAATGTGGGGAGCCCAGCAGTTAGGGCCTGACGCAAGAGGGCCCTCATCACCGAGGGGAGTAGGGTCCCAGCAGGCTCCAACTGCTACCAGAGGGCCGACGTTCCCAAGGCAGGGTGCGCCAGCAGGCAGGAGTGACCTCAGAGCAGAGGGCCCACCTCACAGAAGTATGAGGACCCCAACTTGGATCAAACTCTCACAAGTGGGCCCACATCACCAAGTGGATGGGAACCAGGCAGGAGTGTCCTCACACCAGTGGGGCCACATCAGTGAAAGGTGAGGAACCCAGCACACGTGGCCTCAAACCAGAGGACACACGTCAACGAGGGGCTGGGAGTGAGGCAGGCAGGAGGAGCCTCAAAGCAGAGGGCCCATGGAATAAAAAAGTTGAGGAATCCGGCAAATGGAACCCCCCAGCAGGCAGCCAGGAGCAGCAAGGCTATGGGATCCAAGCCTGAGTGAACTCACACCAGAGGGCCCACATCCTGACACTGTGAGCAACCCAGACATTGGTACCTCAGAGCAGAAGTTCCACATCCCCATGGGGGTGGGAACCTGGCAGGAGTGTCATCACACCAGTGCGCGCACATCAGAAAATGTGGGGAGCCCAGCACTTAGGGCCTGACGTCACAGGGCCCTCATCACCAAGGGGAGGAGGCACCCAGCACGCTCCAACTGCAACCAGAGGGCACATGAGCTCAAGGCGAAATGTGCCAGCCAGGCAGTAGTGACCTCACAGAAGAGGGCCCATCTCCCATAAGTGTGAGGAATCCAGCCAGGATCAGACTCTCACCAGAGGGCCCACATCACCAAGGGGATGGGAACCAGGCAGGAGTGTCCTCACACCAGTGGGGCCACATCATTAAAGGGTGAGGCAACCAGCACATGTGGCCTCAAACCAGAGGACCTACATCAACAAGGGGCTCGCAGTGAGGCAGGCAGGAGGAGCCTCACAACACAGGGACCGAAGTATAAAAACGGTGAGGTCCTGCGGTTGGAACGTCTCAGCAGTGGGCCCAGAGCACAGAGGCTATGGGATCTAGGCCTGTGTGAACTAACACCAGGGAGCCAACATCATGAAACTGTGAGCAACCCAGGCGTTGGGACATGAGAACAGAAGGCACACGTCCTCATGGGGATGGGAACATTACAGGAGTGTCCTGGCATCACTGGGCTCACAGCACAAAAAAGTGGGGAGCCCAGCAGTTAGAGCCTGACGCCAGAGGGCCCTCATCACATAGGAGAGGAGGTTCCCAGCAGGCTCCATCTGCCACCAGAGGGCCGACATCACCAAGGCAATGGGAGCAAGCCAGGCAGGAATTACCTCACAGAGAGGGCCAACCTCACAGAAGGGTGAGGAACCCAGCCAGGATCAGACTCTCACCAGAGGTACCACATCACCAAGGGAATGGGAATTAGGCAGGAGTGTCCTCACACCAGTGGGGCCACATTATCGAAAGGAGAGGAACCCAGCACACGTGGCCTCAAACATGAGGACAAACATCACCAAGGGGCTGGGAGTGAGGCAGGCAGGAGGAGCCTCAAAACTGAGGGCCCATAGAATAAAAAAGGTGAGGAATCCTGCAGTTGGAATCTCCCAGCAGGCGGCAAGGAGCAGCGAGGCTATGGGATCCCGGTCGGTGTGAACTCACAACAGAGGGCCCTCAACATGAAACTGTGAGCAACCCAGCCGTTGGGACCAGAGAGCAGAAGGCCCACATTCCCATGAGTTTGAGAACCTGGCAGGAGTGTACTCACACCGCAGGGCACACATCAGAAAATTTTCGGAACCCAGGAGTTAGGGCCTGACGCCAGAGGCCCCTAATTACCGAGGGGAGGAGACTTCCAGCAGGCACCAAATCCCAACTGAGGGCCCACTTCGCCAAGGTGCCATGCGCCAGCCAGGCACGAGTGAACTCACATTAGCGGGCCCACTTCACAAAAGGGTGAGGATCCCAGCCAGTATAAGACTCTCACCAGAGGGCCCACATCACCAAGGGGATCGGAATGAGACAGGAGTGTCCTCACACCAGTGTGGCCGAATCATAATAAGGTGAGGAATCCAGAACTTGTGGCCCAAACCAGAGGACCCACATCTCCAAGGGGCTCGGAGTGAGGCAGGCAGGAGTAGCCTCACAACACGGGGCCCATAGCATAAAAAATGTGAGGAATCCAGCAGTTGGAACCTCCCAGCAGGCGGTGCAGAGCACGGAGTCTATGCGATCCAGGCCGCAGTAAACTCACAGCAGAGGGCCCACATCGTGAAACTGTGAGCAACCCAGCCGTTGGGACCTCAGAGCAGGAGGCCCACATCCCCATGAGGATGGAAATTTGGCAGGAGTGTCCTCGCACAACTTAGCACGTATCAGAAAATGTGGGTACCCAGCAGTTAGGGCCTGACGCCAGAGGGCCCTCATCACCGAGGGGAGGAGACTCCCAGCAGGCTCCAACTGCAACCAGAGGGCCCATATGGCCAAGGCGATGTGTGCCATCCAGGAAGGAGTGACCTCACAGCAGAGGGCCCACCTCACAAAAGTGTGAGGAACCCAACCAGGATCAGACTCACCAGAGCGCACATATCACCAAGGGAATGGGAACCAGGCAGGAGTGTCCTCACACCAGTGGGGCCACATCATTGAAAGGTGAGGAAACCAGCACATGTGGCCTCAAACCAGAGGACCCACATCACCAAGAGGCTCGGAGTGAGGCAGGCAGGAGGTGTCTCACAACACAGGGACCATAGAATAAAAAAGGTGAGGAATCCAGCAGTTGGAAGCTGCAAGCAGGTGGCCCAGAGCACCGAGGCCATGGGATCCATGCCGGAGTGAACTCACAGCAGAGGGCCCACATCCTGACACTGTAAGCAACCCAGCCTTTGGGACCTCAGAGCAGAAGGCCCACATCCCCATGGGGATGGGAACCTGGCAGGAGTGTCATCGCACCAGTGGGTGAACATCAGAAAATATGGGGAGCCCAGCAGTTAGGGCCTGACGCCATAGGGCCCTCATCACCAAGGGGAGGAGGCCCCAGCACGCTCCAACTGCTACCAGAGAGCCGACGTCGCCAAGTCAGGGTTTTCGAGCCAGGCAGGACTGACCTCAGAGCAGAGGGCCCACCTCACAAAAGTGTGAGGGAGCCAACAAGGATCAGACTCTCTCCAGAGGGCCCACATCACCAAGGGGATGGGAACCAGGCAGGAGTGTCCTGTCACCAGTGGAGCCACGTCAGCGAAAGTTGAGGGACCCAGCACACGTGGCCTCAAACCAGAGGACACACATCACAAAGGGGCTGGGAGTGAGGAAGGCAGGGGGAGCCTGAAAACAGAGGGCCAATAGAATAAAAAAGGTGAGGAATCCCGCAGTTGGAACGTCCCAGGAAGCAGCCAGGGGCAGCGAGGCCATAGGATCCAGTCCAGAATGAACTCACACCAGAGGGCCCTCATCATGTATCTGTGAGCAACCCAGGCGTTGGGACATCTGAACAGAAGGCCCACATTCCCATGGGGTTGGGATCCAGGCAGGAGTGTACTCGCACCATAGGGCATACATCAGAAAATTTTGGGAGCCCAGGAGTTAGGGCCTGACGCCAGAGGGCCCTCATTACCAAGGGGAGGAGACTCCCAGCAGGCACTAACTCCCAACTGAGGGACCACATCACCAAGGTGACCTGTGCCAGCTTGGCAGTATTTACCTCACAGCAGAGGGCCTACCTCACAGAAGGGAGAGGAACCCAGCCATGATAAAACTCTCACCAGAGGGCCCACATCAGCAAGGTGATGGGAACCACGCAGGAGTGTCCCCACACCAGTGGGGCCACATCACTAAAAGGTGAGGAAACCGGCACATGTGGCCTCCAACCAGAGGAACTACATCACCATGGGGCTGGGAGTGAGGCAGGCAGAAAGAGCTTCACAACACAGAGCCCAAAGAATAAAAAAGGTGAGGAATCCAGCAGTTGGAACCTCCCAGCAGGCGGCCCAGAGCACAGAGGCTATGGGATCTAGGCCTGAGTGAATTAACCCCAGAGAGCCAACATCATGAAACTGTGAGCCACCCCAGCGTTGGAACTTCAGAGGAGAATGCCCACATCCCCATGGGGATGGGAAACTTACAGGAGTGTCCTGGCATTACTGGGCTCACATCAGAAAACGTGGGGAACCCAGCAGTTAGAGGCTGAACCCACAGGGCCCTCATCACCGAGGAGAGGAGCCTCCGAGCAGGCTCCAACTGCCACCAGAGGGCCGACGTCACCAAGGCAACGGGAGCAAGCCAGGCAGGAGATACCTCACAGCAGAGGGCCCACCTCACAGAAGGGTGAGGAATCCAGCCAGGATCAGACTCTCACCAGAGGGCCCACATCACCAAGGGGATGGGAACCAGGCAGGAGTGTCCTCACACCAGTGGGGCCACATCAACAAAAGATGAGGAACCCAGCACATGTGGCCTCAAACCAGAGGACACACATCACCAAGTGGCTGGGAGTGAAGCAGGTGCCTGGACGGGCACATTTAACTCTAATTTCCCACCAGGAAGGGGAATTAACCAAAGGCTCAGCGTGCCGTGCCGGAACCAGATTAAGGCCTGAAGCAAACCTGCGGTTTTGTGGCCAGCTTACAAGGAAGCGAGTTAAGAAAGGAAATCAGGGGCACTGTAATTCACAAACCTGCAGAGTTATAAATGACAGCTATTGTCAAAAATATATTGAAGTAAGGCTGCAAAGAGGACTTGAAAACGAGGCAGAAATGCAGGAATCAGATTTGAAGAGGTAGATTAGAATTGCATTTAAAGCATATGAAAGGCGGCAGATTTTTGACAGTGATGCACTTGGACAAAAAGAGCGTATGCATTTTTTCCTGACTATATTCAGGAAAAAACGCATATGCCCTTTTTGGGCAACCAAGCACTCTAGCAATGGAAATCCGCACTACAATGAAGTCTCATTTCCCATTCGTCAAAAGGGCCACCTGAAAAATTTGTAAAACCCAGAAACACAGGACAGGCCATGGAGAACAGGGAGCCTTGTTATGCTGATGGGCGGGATGTAAATTGCTAACAGACACTCTGGAGATGTTTATGGTGTATCCTGGAACATCTAAAAAACAAAGCTACAGAGCCTAGGGCACTTCCACTTATGGCCCTACAGCTTAGGAAAATTAAAATCAACAAGACACAGCCAACACAAAATTTAGGGCTGCTGTGTTTACAAGAACCTCGAGTCCAATACATATTAAATATCCCAGAAAGAAAAAATGGATAAAGAAGTTGTGCTACTTACTTACAATGGAATATCATTCAGCAATGAAATCAATGTCATCAGGCCTGTAGCAGCAAATTGAGTGGATTTAAGTACGATGATTCTAAGAGAAATATGTCACACAGAGAAAGATAATTATCATAAGATATCACTAATAGAGGGAGTGTAAACTTGGCTACACATGAACTGAATTACAAAACCGAACAGAGTTTCACATTTAGATAAAAAACTCATGCTTGCTTAAGGGGAAAGTTGAGTTGGGATGCTGTATAAAACCAGAGGATGAAATTAGCACAGATACCTTTCCATAAGCCAAATATGTAATAGACAAGACCTACTCCTTGCTCATCGAAATAGACTCAACCATAGGGTGTCACCTCACACCTGTTAGAATGGGCATCATCAGAAAATCTACAAACAACAAATGCTGGAAAGGGTGTGGAGATAAGGAACCCTCTTCCACTATTGTTGGGAATGTAAATAGATACAGTCACTGTGGAGAACATTATGGAGTTTCTTATAAAACTAACAATAGAATTACCATATGATACAGCAATCCCACTACTGGGCATATACCCAGACAAGACCATAAATCATAAAGAGACATTCACCGCAATGTTCATTGCATCACTATTTACAATATCCAGGTAATGGAAGCAACCTAAATGCCCACAGACAGACGAATGCATAAAGAAGTGGTACATATATAAAATGGAATATTACTAAGCCATAAAAAGGAATGAAATTGGGTCATTTGTAGAGACGTTGATGGATCTAGAGACTGTCATACAGAGTGAAGTAAGTCAGAAAGAGAAAAACAGATCTTGTATATTAATGCATATATGTGGAACCTAGAAAAATTGTACTGATGATCCATTTTGCAAGGCAGAAATAGAGCAACAGATGTAGACAACAAACGTATGGACACCAAGGGGGAAAGCTGTTGGGGGGATGGTGGTGGGAGGAGTTGAGAGATTGGGATTGGCATGTATACATTTATATGTATAAAATAGATAACCAAAAAGAACCTGCTGTATAAAAATATAAAATAAAATTCAAAATTAAAAAAAAATTAAAAAAAGTAAAATAGAAAATATATTCTTCCCTTCACATACATGTATTTATATGAATAAATTATTTCCATGCTTATATCTGTAAATACAAAAAAGAGGAATAAAATCCACCTTGAACCCAAAACGAAAAAAGAAAAAAAAAAAACAGAACCCACCACTTACACAGAGGAAAACAGTATCAGGGCACTTGCTCCAGTTGTAAACAATTCTGAAGTTGGTCAGTGGTGGGGAATCATCTCCCATTCAGCCAGCAGGCCCCATGCAACAAGCGTCCTCATTGCAAAGCTGGGGAACCGTGCCGAGGCATCTGTGAGTAAACGTGGGCCGAGGCCCAGGCCAGCTGCTGCTGAACTGTTCCCACCCTTCCCAGGTAAAACACCTGAATATGTACAAGGACTTGAAAGCCTAGAGGAAGGGCAATAGAGCCACATGAGCGACAGCATGCCAGCCGACTTGGTGCCTGCAGGCCAGCCAGGATGGTCCTGGCCCTGGGTGCTCTTCTGGAAGCTTTCCATTTCCCTGCCTGAGATACCTCTCCTGTCCCGGCCCCCACTGCTTTCTTCCTTCCTCACCTCTGCCCAGGGAGAAATTCCAGCGGCAGGTATGGGTGACACATCCTCTTCTTTAGCAGGTGGCATCTTGGCAACTGCTGCAGAAAGTCCAGCAGAGCCCCACTCACACTGGGCCACCCACAAAGCCGTGGCCTCTCACTCCCTCCCACCAGCCCAGCCCCGAGACTGCTGACAGGGCAGAGGAAATGGCGTCAGGCACAGCTGCAGGGGCTCTTGCTGCCTGGAGACGTGTTTATATTGATCTCAACCCAGGCACACTTGGGGAGGGCTGGCCGGCACGGTCAGGCTTCCCAGGCCAGCCAATAATCACCCCTCAGGGGCTCACAGTTGCAGAAAATGGAACTTGCTGAATCGGCCAGGTCCAAGGAACAGGTGTGGGCTCCTGAGAGTCAGGATAGACAAGGGGCTGCAGCTCTGGCTTGTTTTCTAATCATATTTTCTGGCACATGAGTGGGAGACAACTTCAAGAAAACCCTCTCCTAATGAGAGGCACCCAGGAGTCAGGGAGAGGAGGGGTGGGTGGTGGGTGGAGACAGAGGCCTGGTGCCCCGGGTGCAGTGGAAGTCTCTGGAAGACCAGGTGGAGGGAGGCCGCACACAGTGATGCCCAGGGTCACAGACCTGTTGGACCTGCTGTTTTTTAGTTCAAGTCCTGCTCTGAGGTGCTCTGTGTCAGATCTGAGTGACAGGTGAGCCGGGAGTGCTCTGAAATGAGGGCTATGTGCATGGTTCCTGTGTGCCCAGCCCTGCCACGGTACCTGCAAGGGTAGCTCTGTATCCTGGGAGGGGCCTGACAATGAGAGCCCCATGTGCTGCATAGGACCGGCCCAGGGAAACACATATCCTGGGATTGGCCTGACCTCGAGAGCCCCATGGGCTGCTGGGCTGGAGACCTGGTAAAGGATGTCAGGACAGTCAGTGAAGCCACCGAGAATATACCTGCAGTAGTTCCTAATTCCTACACCCTGCTGCTCATTCTACCAACCACCAGGACTTGGTATTCTGTATTAGTCTTCAATGATGCCTTCTTTTGTATTCCATTAGTCCCAGAGTCACAAGAAATTTTGGCTTGTGAGTGGCAGGACTCAACATACAACTAAAATGATATTTCTGAGCCGTCTTGCCCCAAGGGTTCAAAAATTCCCACACCATCTTTGGGGAAAGCTCAGCTAAAGACCTAAAAGTTCTACCTCTGGAAAAGGAAACACTCCTTCAATATGCAGACGACATTCTGATCGCCAGCCCTACTAAGGAGTCCTCTGGACTACCAAGCCAATAAAGGATAGAAGTTATCCAAGACAAAGCTCAAATATCACAGACTACGGTGACCTGCCTGGGCTTCATTCTCACAGAAGGTCGGAGAAGCCCATCCCAGGAAAGGGAAGAAACAATTTATAGCCTTACCCATTTCTAAAACTAGAAGACAGCTTAGGGGTTCCTTCGGAGGACAGGGTTTGCTGCTTCTGGATCCCTAACTACAGTCTACTAGCTGGGCCTCTATATGAAACACTGAAAGGAAAAGATGATGATCCTTTTGAATAGAATCCAGAAGTGGCCTTTCAAGAATGGAAAGAGCAGTCAATTCAGACCCTTGCCCTGGAACTCCCTAATTTAGCTAAACCCTTTGACCTTTACATTCCTGGTGAAAGGTGAATCGCCATTGGAGTATTAGTGCAAAAACTGGGACCACTTGAAATGGAAGAATGCAAGAATGCAATCCAGGTACGATAAACTACGGTCACCAAGGGGCTTGGCCCACCACCACATCTGGCCAAGATACTGGCGGTATCTAAAAACCTGGAAATCAGCAGCCCAAAAGGCCACCTCCCTCCTAAGGGACAAGGACCCCACGTGGTGATCCTAACCCCAACCATGCCCTGAAGTTGCAGGGTTTGCTCCGTGGGCACACTGACCTCGAGTGAGGAAGCCCTCCAACTCCAACCTACAGAGAGATAACTGGGGGCAACGGGGCACCATGACGACTCGTGTGGCCATCACTTGACCTGGAGTTTCTCTCGTAAAACAACAAGAGTGTGTCCCAAAAGAGTAGACTACTGCTTGCAGGACTTACTGCACCCAGAGGGGAGCTAATAATCTTGGCGGGGGAACCGTATATCACACTGTCACCATAGAAAGGCCTACAGACACCGTGATGATGGTGGCCAATAAAACCGGCTGGACTCCTGTTTACTTCAAAAGGCTGTTGACTTAGTGGTCATCATGGTCGTTCATCACCACTGACCCTGGACTGTCTGGGAGTTGAGCGGGCAGGGTCCTGACACCTGGTCCTGTTTTTACGTTAATTCAGGGGCCTAATTGAAGAAAGCACAGACTACTGGTCAGAGCATCTAGGCTGGTAGAAACGGTCAGCCTAAGGTGGCCGAACAAATGTGGGGCAGGGTGAAACTGGACCCCACAGAATCACTGCACATTTCCTTCCTGGACCCTTAAAGGTCATTAGAATCTATAACACTTCCAATGCTAGTGCTCAGGCAGACGAGCAGGGAGGCAGGAAGTCTGAGGACAATCAACGTCACCTGGAGGCTGCTGGGGAGAAGTTCTGACCCTCGCCCCCGTGTATGAGGACTCCTAACTAAGCACTCAGCAGTTACAGAAGAAGGGTCTGCACCCTCAGCACTCCAAGAATGAGGAACGGGACAAAAGGCAGAAGAGGGTTTTGTCCCAGGCAAAGCCCATTAAAAATCCCTGGGAGATAAAAATAGAATCTGGGCAATAAAATAAAGTCTAACCTTTTTTATCCTTTGTGCTTTGTCGAATTTCACGTGCTCCTAGGGTCCCGCATGCAGAGGTTCCACAATGGGCACTTCAGGCCAGAATTCCTAGTGCAGAATGGCTGGGTCAACAACTCAGCTCCTGGGGCCCAGTGCAGACTCCGTGATATAGAGCCTGAGCTGCAGCCAACCGGGCCCTCGAGAGCTCTGCCCCCTCCCTCCCACTGACTCTGACAGGATCTGTACACAGCAGCCCAGCCCACAGCCCACAGGGTAGCACATGCTCTCACCTCTCCATTCTCTGATCAAAATGTAAAGTTTCCTTTGCTTCTGAACCAAACTCAGTCTCGATCTGCTGTCTCCAATGACACTGGGCAGGGGTACACTTGTTGGGGTCCACTCTGGAGGATCAGTAACAGAAATTGAGAACATTGTAACTTCAATGAACAGATGTATGAGCCAAACTTTAATTAACATAGAACAGTGTATAAGGCTCGGGTAAAATAAGATGTTTCTAACACTTCCATTTGATATTTCAATCACATTATTATAAGCAAGTTCAGTGAAAAGTTTGTCTTATTTGTCAGGTCAATATTAGAGAAACGAAGTGATTTCTTTCCAAGGATGTACATCTAATAATCTTGCTTAAATCTTCAATCTTGTTTTAAATGCTTTTCCATTGAAAATGATACCTCTCTTTCAGCTCCTCCATTTCTGAGAAGTATAAAATCTTATAATTTATTATTACCAAATGGGAAAGGTGGGAGGAGGGATAAATTAACAGTTTGGGATTAACACATACACACTGCTATATATAAAATCGATCATCAACAAGGAACTACTGTATAGCACAGGGAACTACACTCAATATTTTGCAATAACCTATAAGGGGAAATAATCTGAAAAAGAATAGATATTTTTATTGACATCATCTATCAATGACAGTTAAAATGGAACCTAAGGGAAGCCGGTGGTAAGTGCTTCTGACCCTGAAGACTTCAATCATCTAAAGTTTGGACTCTGCCTACTTCCCAAGGCCCTTAATGAACATATATGTAGCCGTAGATTAAAAAGTTCCCCACTTTGGGTTGCCGAGAGACACTGAATTTGAAAAAGCCCTGCTGTTCTCCTCATATGAATGGGACCCTTCCTACAGCTAAAACTTGCCTGTCACACCCAGAGGATGGTATACCGTCTGATCGGGAAGAGTTTGGAAAAGGCATCTCATCTCCTCATCTCCTGGTGCTCGGGTTCACCCCTCCAGCGTCTTTACTAACAGTCTCCCCACTTGGAGATGTCAGCACTGTCCACATCCTGTTGCATACAGTTTGGAATTTGTCCAGGGGATGAAGCAGAAGGAGGAGGAACAATGAGAGACAAGTCCTAAGTGTTCGGACAGGCACATGTCACTCTAATTTCCAATCAGGAAGACGAATTGACCAAAGGCTAGTGTTGCCCATGGAAACAGTATAGGGCTTGAGGATATCCCACTGCTTTGTGGCCAGTTCCCATAAACACCAGTGGAAAAATGGAACTCGGGGGCACTAAAATTCACGAAACTTCAGAGTTGAAAATATCTATCACTGAAAAATGTCTTGAGGAATATCAGAGAAAAGGACTTGTAAGCAAGGGAGAATGGCAGGAAAGGGATTGGAAGAGGTAGAAAGGACTTGCCATTAAGCACAAGGGGCTGAACATTGCCAATATTGCAGTTGGCCAAAAATGTTGTATGCGTTATTTTCTGTATATATTCAGTAAAAGGGCATACACTTTTTTAGCCAACCAAACAGGTGGGGACTGGAAATCAATACTACAAAACATATCACTTTGCATCAGTCAGAAAAGCCATCCTCATAAAGTGTAAACACCAGAAATGCAGGACAGGGCAAGGAGAAAAGGGAGCCTTGTGAGGCTTATAGTGGAAATGTATATTGCCAACGGTCACCCTGGAAAAGTGTACTGTGTTTACTAAAGCATCTAGAAAATGAGCTACAGAGCATAGGGCACTTGCACTCAAGGGCGTATAACTTGGGGAAAACAAAAATCGAGAGGACACAGGCACGCCAATGTTTACCGCCTCTCTGTTTAAAAGATCCTCGACTAGGATATAACTTAAATGTCTCTGGAGGGAAAAAATGGATACAGATAGGCTAATTATGTAGAGTGGAATATTACTCAGCCTGGAAATCAATGAAATATGACAAGTTGTAACAACTTCGGAGGAATTACGTATGATAATTCTAAGTCACACAATTCAAAAAGAAAAAGACACATATCATAAGATATCACTTAAAGCATCATAAGATATCACTAATACACGGAATGTAAACTTGGCTACACATGAAATGAATTACAAAACAGAACAGGGTCTCAAATTTAGAAAACCAACTTATACTTGCTTATGGGGAAACGTGAGGTGGGCTGCTGCATAAAACCAGAGATAGAAATTAGCACAGATACCATTCCATAAGCCAAATATGTAATAGGAAAGACCTACTCCTTGCTCAACGAAATGGCCTCAACACCCCATATTCAAAGCCTAGGAATATACCTGACTAGTAAGAATCTTAAAACCCATGGATTTATATGTCTCCGTAAGAGAATCAAGCATGTGTACAGTGGCCTAAATGTAACAGTGAAAATACGATAAATCCCATGATCAAAATAAATTTCAAAAACAAAACACAATGACAGTGAAATAGAGAGCAATTCTTAAATAATTCACTCAGGGCTTCTGATGCAACCTGGATTTACCACATGTACACCCAGAGCTGTGGAGACATAAGGCCGGACACTTCGTCCTGATAGCACTGGTGAGGTTCGGTGAGCAAATGCAGACCTTTGAAGTCATACTGTATGGTACCCATTCCATGGGTCCCAAATCTCTAGGTTTAAGGGATTCATCCTTCCTCTAAATCATGCATGGGAAACCCAGAGTATGGTCCACCGGGTGATTGGGAAACGTTTTCAAATGCATGTAAGTTTTCATCACTTTGTACTCGGGTTCACCATTCCAGACGCTTTAGTAACACTCTCCCCACTTGGAGAGTCAGTGCCTTTAAACTCCTGTTTGGCACAGTTTGCAATTTCTGCGCAAGATGAACAGGAATAGGGAGAACCGATGAGAGACTAACTGTATGTGTCTGCACGGGCAAATGTAACGCTCATTTCCCACCAGGAAGAGGAATTACACAAAGGCTCAGCGTGCCCTGCCCGAACCAGATTAGGGCCTGAAGCAATCCCGCAGTTTTGTGGCCAGCTCACAAGAAAGCGAGTTGAAGAAAGGAGCTCAGGGGCACTGTAATTCACAAACCTGCAGGGTTATAAATGACAGATATCGTCCAAAAATATATTGAAGTAAGTCTGCGAAGAGGACTTGAAAGCGGGACAGAATTTCAGGAAAACGATTTCAGGGGGTAGGCTGGAATTGCACTTAAAGCATAGGAAAAGAGGCAGAACGCCGACAATGACGCACTTGGCCAAAAACTGCCTATGCGTTTTTTCCTGAATATATTCAGGAAAAAACGCATACGCACTTTTTGGCCAACCAAGCAAGCGTGTAAAGGAAATCTGCACTACAATGAACTCTCACTGCCCCCCAGTCAAAAGGGCCATCTGAAAAAAGTGTAAAATCCAGAAAGGCAGGACATCCCATGGAGAACAGGGAGCCTTGTTATGCTGATGGGCAGGATGTGAATTGCCAACAGCCACTCTGGAGAAGTATATGGTGTTTCCTCAAACACGTAAGAAACAAAGCATCACAGCCTATGGCACTTCCACTTATGGTCCTATAGCTTAGGGAAATTAAAATCAAAACCACACAGCCACCCCAAAGTTTGGGACGGCTCTGTTTACAAGAACCTCCTCTACGGTACACGTTAAATATCCCAGAGAGCGAAAAATGGATAAAGAAGTTGTGGTACGTACATACAATGGACTATCACTCAGCAATGAAATCTATGTCATCAGGCCCGTACCAGCATAATGAGTGGATTCAGGTACGATGATTCTTCGTGAAATAGGTCACACAGAAAAAGAAACATCATAAGATATCACTAATACACGGAATGTAAACTTGGCTACACATGAACTGAATTAAAAACAGAACAGGGTCTCAAATTTAGAAAACCAACTTATGCTTGCTTATGGGGAAAGGGGAGTTGGGGTGCTGCATAAAAACAGAGATTGAAATTCGAACAGATACCGTTCCATAAGTCAAATATATAATACACAAGACCTACTCCTTGCTCAACGAAATGGACTAAACACCACATATTCAACGCCTAGGAATACACCTGACTACTAAGAATCTTCAAACCCATGGATTTATATGTCTCCGCAAGAGAATCAAGCGTGTGTACAGCTGCATGAACGCAGCAGAGAAATTCCGATAAATCCCATTATCAAAATG
>NW_021703048.1:0-1043 GCF_005190385.1 Monodon monoceros
GGTTTAGGGTTAGGGGACGTGGACGGGGACGGGGACGGTTTAGGGTACAGGTTAGGTTACGTCAACGGTTTAGGGTGAGCGTACGTGTTAGGGTATGAGTTAGTGTTAGCATAAGGGTTAGGATTAGGGGACCGGTTAGGGTAAGGGTTCAGGTAAGGTTTACGGTTAGGGTTAGGGTTAGGGTTAGGGGACGGGGTCGGGGACGTTTTAGGGTACCGGTTAAGGTACGACAATGGTTTAGGGTAACCGTAAGTGTTAGGGTATGGGTTAGTGTTAGCGTACGGTTTAGGATTAGGGGACGGGTTAGGGTAAGGCTTCGGATAAGCGTTACGGTTAGAGTTAGGGTTGGGGTTAGGGGACGGGGACGGTTTAGGGTACAGGTTAGGTTACGACAACGGTTTAGTGTGAGCGTACATGTTAGGGTATGGGTTAGTGTTAGCGTACGGGTTAGTATTACGGGACAGGTTAGGTTAAGGCTTCGGGTAAGGGTTAGGTTAGGGTTAGGGTTAGGGGATGGGGACGGGGACGGTTTAGGTTACAGGTTAGGGTAGGACAACGGTTTAGGGTGACCGTACGTGTTAGGGTACGGGTTAGTGTTAGCGTAAGGGTTAAGATTAGGGGACGGGTTAGGGTAAGACTTCGGGTAAGGGTTAGGGTTAGGATTAGGGTTAGTGTTAGGGGATGGGGACGGTCTAGGGTACAGGTTAGGGTACGACAACGGTTCAGGGTGAGCGTTCGGGTTAGGGCACGCGTTAATGTTAGCGTACTGGTTAGGATTAGGGGAAGGGTTAGGTAAGGCTTCGGGTAATTGTTAGGGTTAGGGTTAAGGTTAGGGTTAGGCTTAGGGGATGGGGATGGTTTAGGGTACAGGTTAGGATACGAGAACGGTTTAGGGTGAGCGTACGTGTTAGGGTATGGGTTAGTGTTAGCGTACGGTTTCGGATTAGGGGATGGGTTAGTGTAAGGCTTTGGGTAAGAGGTAGGGTTAGGGTTAGGGTTAGGGTTAGGGGACAGGGACGGTTTAGGGTACAGGTTAGGGTACA
>NW_021703049.1:0-1106 GCF_005190385.1 Monodon monoceros
GGGACGGGTTAGGGTAAGGCTTCGGGTAAGGTTTAGGGTTAGGGTTAAGTTTAGGGTTAGGGTTATTGGACGTGGACTGTTTAGGGTACAGGTTAGGGTACGACAACGGTTTAGGGTGAACATACGTGGTAGGGCACGGGTTAGTGTTAGCGTACGGGTTAGGAATAGGGGACGAGTTAGGGTAAGGGTTAGGGTTAAGTTTAGGGTTAAGGGATGGGGACGGGGATGGTTTAGGGTACAGGTTAGGGTAGGAGAACGGTTTAGGGTGAGCACACGTGTTAGGGTACGGGTTACTGTTAGCGTACGGGTGCGGATTAGGGGACGTGTTAGGGTAAGGTTTCGGGTAAGGGTTAGGGTTAGGGTTAGGGGACGGGGATGGTTTAGGGTACAGGTTAGCATACGACAACGGTTTAGGGTGAGCGTACGTGTTAGGGTATGGGTTAGTCTTAGCCTACGGGTTAGGATTAGGAGACGTGTTAGGGTAAGGCTTCGGGTAAGGTTTAGGGTTAGGGTTAGGGTTAGAGTTAGGGTTCAGGGATGGGGACGGTTTTGGGTACAGATTAAGGTACGACAACGGTTTAGGGTGAGTATATGTGTTAGGGTACGAGTTAGTGTTAGCGTATGGGTTAGGATTAGGGGACGGGTTAGGGTAAGGCTTTGGGTAAGGGTTAGGGTTAGGGTTAGGGTACGGGGATGGTTTAGGGTCCAGGTTAGGGTACGAAAACGGTTTAGGTTGAGCGTACGTGTTTGGGTACGGGTTAGTGTTAGCATACGGGTTAGGATTAGGGGACGGGTCAGGGTAAGGCTTCGGGTAAGGGTTAGGGTTAGGGTTAGGTATAGGGTTAGGGTTAGTGGACGGAGACGGTTTAGGGTACATGTTAGGGTACGACAACGGTTTAGGGTGAGCATACGTGGTAGGGCACGGATTAATGTTAGCGTACGGGTTAGGGATATGGGACGAGTTAGGGTAAGGTTTAGGGTTAGGTTTAAGGTTAGGGTTAGGGGATGGGGACGGGGACGGTTTAGGATACAGGTTAGGGTACGACAAACGGTTAGGTCCAGCTTACGTGTTAGGGTACGGGTTAGTGTTAGTGTACAGGTTAGGA
>NW_021703050.1:0-9947 GCF_005190385.1 Monodon monoceros
GGAAGGGTAGAAGTGGCTCACATGGGTACAGTCACTATGGAGAACAGTACGGACGTTCCTTTAAAAACTAAAAATAGAACTACTATACGATCTAGCAATCTCACTCCTGGACATTATCTGGAGACAACCATAATTTAAAAAGAAACATGCACCCCAACATTCATTGTAGCACTATTTACAATAGCCAAGACATGGAAGCAACCTGAATGTCCGTCGACAGAGGAATAGATAAAGAAGATGTGGTACATATATACAATAGACTACTGGTCAGCCATAAAAAAGAATGAAATAATGCCATTTGCAGCAACATGGATGGACCTAGAGGTTAACATACTAAGTGAAGTAAGTCAGACAGAGGAGGACAAATATCATAGGATATCACCCCTATGTGGGATATAATTTTAAAAACAATACAAATGAACTTATTTACAGAACAGAAACAGACTTACAGATATCAAAAACAAACTTATGGTTACTAAGGGGGAAACGTGGGAGGGGGGAGAGATAAATCAGGAGTTTGGGATTAACATACACGCACTACTATATGTAGGATAGATAATCAGCAGGGGCTTATTATATAACACAGGGAACTCTACTCAATATTCTGTGATAACCTATATGAGAAAAGAATCTGAAAAAGAATGAATATATGTATATGTATAACTGAATCACTTTGCTGTACACCTGAAACTAACACAACATTGTAAATCAACTATATTCCAATAAAATTTAAAAAATAAAATAAAATACAGACCATAACACTAATAAAGACTATTGAAAACACTGGAAAAAAACAAAGAAAAGTGGCTCACATGGCACGTGAGATTCACTCTCTGATGCATATGGATTTGCATCCCAGAGGGCTTGGTGGTGATCTTCAGGGTGGGAATAACTAAAGACAGAAACAGAAAGAAATATCCATTGAAATTACCCCAGCCTGCCTGCCCTCTATGTCTTCTTTTCCAAGGAACCAGCCACAAGATCTCTCACGCTCAAAAACGTTACCTTTTAAAAAAAATTAAAGAAATATTTTTTCTTTGATGCTCAATGTAAGGCAAATAGAGCTAAATGTTAAATTAATTAAATAGGTGTAGGAGTATTAGAGCACTGCTTTCTGTATCCATAATCTTTGGTATGTTGTGTTTTTGTTTCTACTTATCTCAAGGTACTATTTAACTTCCCCTGTGATTTCTTCTTTCACATATTGGTTATATGAGAGTGTGTTGTTTAATTTCCACATATTTTTGATTTTTCTGTTCTTCAGCTATTGATTTGTAATTTCATTCAATTGTAATCAGAAAAGGTGCCTTCTATAATTACAATCTTTCCAAACCTCTTAAGACTTGTCTTGCTGCCTACCATGTGTTCTATCCTGGAGGATGTTCCATGTGCACTTGAGAGGGATGTATATTAGGCTCTTGTTCAGTGGAATGTTCTGTACATATCGGTGAGGTCCAATTGATCTGTAGTGTTATTAAAGTCCTCTCTGTCCTTATTAATATTCATTCTGGTTGTTCATTTATTATGGAAAGTGGGGTATTAAAATCTCTTTCTCTTGTTTTATTTCTCTCTAATTTTCCCTTCCATTCTGGAAATATTTGCTTCTTATATTTAGAGTTCTGACATTTGATGTACAAATATTAGTTATATTTTCTTTTATCACTATATAATGTCCCCTTTGTCTATTGTATCAGTTTTTTACTTAAATTCTATTTTATCTACTATTAGTATAGCTACCCCTGCTACCTTTTGGTTACAATTTGCATGGACATGTTCTTCCTTTCTTTCACTTTCAGCCTTTGTATGATCATAGATCTAAAGTGAATCTCTTATAGATAGCATGTACTTGGATCCTTGTTGTTTTTTCCCCATGCAGTCAATCTATGTCTATTTATTGAGGAGTTGAATCCATTTACATTTAAAATAATTACAAATGGGGAAGGACTTGCTATTGCTATTTTGTGAATTATTATCTGTATGTCTTGTATCTTCTCCCCTCCTTTCCTCTCTTAATACCTTCTTTTGACTTTCATTGGTTTTATTTCTGCTCCAATCTACTCTAATCTTTTCATTTTCTTCCTTCTGCTGGCTTTGTATTCTGAACAGAGGAACACACTCACCTCAGAGTATTTCACAATATTAATTCAGTTGGTGGCAATGGGAAGGAAACACTGATTGTCCCCAGAGAATAAAAGAACAGCAGAGCTTGGAGTACAATTCTCAGAGCAGACCAGGTAAATGGCAAGTGGCAGGAGAGTTAATTAACCCCTCCTGGAGGGCTTTTCTGGAAGAAAAGATCTGGAAGTGGGTGACACTCACAACCCCTCCTTCTAGTCTCATGATTTCCCAGAGCTACTCCTGGCCACAGTAGGAGGACACACCCACTCATTGACTTCCTGTGGGTGGGACAAGGTCCCTGACTGAACTGTGGTGACCCCTCAGGTATTTGCCACCATTTTCCAATCACATTCCAGTTGGAAATAGGTGAGTGGAATTGTGCAGGCTAGAAGAGATTCTGCTTGCCTGAGGATTCCTTTGTTTTGGCTCAGTCTATATTGGGCATTTGGCGGCAAACTTCACCCAGGTTGAGATTTCATCCTGAATCCAGAAGCTAAGATATAGCTACAAGTATCTGTTTCTAGTATTCAGGGTCAGAAAATAGGTCATAATAGACACAATGCATATTTCTGAGCCCAGGTTTGTCCTGAAATTTCAGAATGACTGGTCAGCCTTCCAGGTCCCAGTTTTCCAACTTTTTGGACCATGCAAAGCACACACTTAGTTGCCTTTTTCCTACCCCAAATTTTCTTTACTTCAGAGTGTCCATGTCTTATGTTCAGTTTCTGGTGGTGTTGGCCATCACAGAAGGGCCCTAGCCTCTCAAACTGGCTTGATTGAATATTAGACATAGGACCCCAGAATGAATAACAAGAAGGGTCAACAGCAGGATGCCAGCTTACAGGGCTGTTTGTGAATGAATGGGCCCAGGATTCAGTATGTGATAATGATGTAGTGCATATTGCAGAGTTTTTAAAAGTCTGCTTTTAGCAGACAAGGGGATGGAGTTTATCAGATTATTTACACCGTTCATGGACACATAGGTGCCTGGACCAGATATATGGACATGTCAGGATGCACTTTCATTAACTTCACACAGTATAGGTGCCACCATCCCATGTGACACATCACTGATGCAGATGGAATCAATCTGTTTGGTTGGTCATTATGCTTTCCATTTAGAATACTTTGGGGAATTGTCTTCCACGGAAACCACAGATTACTTATCATCTGGCCCAGTCCCATTGAACCACTAGACAGGTGCTCGTGGGGACAAAGAAGACATTTTGCAGCCCCGGTTTACAGTGCCTCCAGCTTTGACTGACACTGAACTCTCAGGTTGTTTTACCGGAACTCTTTACCTGAAGTTCCTGTAAGAAATGTTAAATCACTGTTCATGTTCCTTACCTTGGCCCAAGATGTTCTGAGGTTCTGGTATAGATCAAGATGCGATCTCATTACACATCCTTTCAGCCATGTGTACTGGCACCAAAGTATAAAAATTATAAATATGGTTGCCTTATGGGTGAGAAGGAGACTAATGCACAGAAAGGAGGATGGCACCTTCCTTGGGCATCAGGATATGAGGATGGCCTGCAGAATAGCAGGCACTTAAATAAACATATTTACCATGAGGACAAATGCATTTCTATTAAATGAGAAATGTCAAATAGAATTTGTGTCAGATTTTTCTTTATGTTCTGGGATCAGAGAAAAGGCCTCAAGCTAAGGAAAAGGTGTTCATAACCAACATAGTGTGTTCAGAGAGTGACCTGGAGAAAGAGCCATCTCCCATTTTCTGCAAGCTCTTCCATGATGCAAAAGCCCACTCATCCAAAATAAACGTTGAGACTTGCATTCTCCATGAAATTGATATTTTTCCTAATGGGTGAAAATTTGTTCTTAGAGTGTGAAAAAATCTTAACTATCACAATGTTTCATGTTAATGCTCAGCCCTATGCAACAAAATCTTATTCCTCAGTATTAAATTGTTCTTGGTATGTGTTCTTGGGGATCACACAAGCAGCATTATCATTGAGTTCATGGAAGATACACAGAGTGTATGCAAGGTGAATTCTACAAAACTATGGAGGACTTTCTCTTGATGGATTTCTCAAATATAATGCATTTGATTTCTATTGCTGAATAATTTATTACCAAAAACATAGTGGCTTAAAAAAAACCAAGTCTATTATTTCATAGTTTGTGTGAATCAGGAGTTCAGGCACAGCTTAACTTAGCTGTCCTTCACAGAAAGAAGATGAGGTGGAGACACAGGGAAATGCCATCTACAATCCAAGGAATATCTGAGGTTAGCAGGGGCTGGGAGAGAGGCCTGGAAAAGATTCTCCCTGAAGTTCATAGTAGCTTTATTCATACTTGCAAAAACTTGAAAACAACCAAGATGACCTCCAGTAGGTGAACTGGTAAAGAAATTGGTAAATCCAGATAATCAAATATTATTCAGAACTAAAATTATATGCGCTCTCAAGCCCTGAAAAGCTGTGGAGGAATCTTAAATACTTATTAATAACTGAAAGGAAAAATCTATATGCTGCATGATTCCAACTAGGCGACATTCTGGGAAAGGGCTCCACCCCATGACTTAATTTATTCCCAAAGACCCACCTCCAAATACCATCACTTCAGGGGTTAGACTTGAACATATGAATTTCGGGGGGGATACAAACATTCGGTCCATAACAGACTTCCTTAAGTTTTACATAAAGTCCTTGTCTGTGGCAAGGTCCCATGCAGGATACTACACACATTTACTTGTCGTGTCTCCTTAGGCTCCTCTCAGCTGTGACACCTTCTCTGACTGTCCCTGTTTTTGATGATTTCTACAGATTTGATGAATACTGCTCAGATTTATTGTAGGATGCCCCTCTGTTACATTTTGTCTGATGCTTTTCTCATAATTAATCTAGGGTTATGGGTTTTGGGGAAGGTCCCAGAGGAAACGTGCCATTTTCATCAAATCTGTAGAAATCATCAAAAACAGGGACAGTCAGAGAAGGTGTCACAGCTGAGAGGAGCCTAAGGAGACACGACAAGTAAATGTGTGTAGTATCCTGCATGGGACCTTGCCACAGACAAGGACTTTATGTAAAACTTAAGGAAGTCTGTTATGGACCGAATGTTTGTATCCCCCCCGAAATTCATATGTTCAAGTCTAACCCCTGAAGTGATGGTATTTGGAGGTGGGTCTTTGGGAATAAATTAAGTCATGGGGTGGAGCCCTTTCCCAGAATGTCGCCTAGTTGGAATCATGCAGCATATAGATTTTTCCTTTCAGTTATTAATAAGTATTTAAGATTCCTCCACAGCTTTTCAGGGCTTGAGAGCGCATATAATTTTAGTTCTGAATAATATTTGATTATCTGGATTTACCAATTTCTTTACCAGTTCACCTACTGGAGGTCATCTTGGTTGTTTTCAAGTTTTTGCAAGTATGAATAAAGCTACTATGAACTTCAGGGAGAATCTTTTCCAGGCCTCTCTCCCAGCCCCTGCTAACCTCAGATATTCCTTGGATTGTAGATGGCATTTCCCTGTGTCTCCACCTCATCTTCTTTCTGTGAAGGACAGCTAAGTTAAGCTGTGCCTGAACTCCTGATTCACACAAACTATGAAATAATAGACTTGGTTTTTTTTAAGCCACTATGTTTTTGGTAATAAATTATTCAGCAATAGAAATCAAATGCATTATATTTGAGAAATCCATCAAGAGAAAGTCCTCCATAGTTTTGTAGAATTCACCTTGCATACACTCTGTGTATCTTCCATGAACTCAATGATAATGCTGCTTGTGTGATCCCCAAGAACACATACCAAGAACAATTTAATACTGAGGAATAAGATTTTGTTGCATAGGGCTGAGCATTAACATGAAACATTGTGATAGTTAAGATTTTTTCACACTCTAAGAACAAATTTTCACCCATTAGGAAAAATATCAATTTCATGGAGAATGCAAGTCTCAACGTTTATTTTGGATGAGTGGGCTTTTGCATCATGGAAGAGCTTGCAGAAAATGGGAGATGGCTCTTTCTCCAGGTCACTCTCTGAACACACTATGTTGGTTATGAACACCTTTTCCTTAGCTTGAGGCCTTTTCTCTGATCCCAGAACATAAAGAAAAATCTGACACAAATTCTATTTGACATTTCTCATTTAATAGAAATGCATTTGTCCTCATGGTAAATATGTTTATTTAAGTGCCTGCTATTCTGCAGGCCATCCTCATATCCTGATGCCCAAGGAAGGTGCCATCCTCCTTTCTGTGCATTAGTCTCCTTCTCACCCATAAGGCAACCATATTTATAATTTTTATACTTTGGTGCCAGTACACATGGCTGAAAGGATGTGTAATGAGATCGCATCTTGATCTATACCAGAACCTCAGAACATCTTGGGCCAAGGTAAGGAACATGAACAGTGATTTAACATTTCTTACAGGAACTTCAGGTAAAGAGTTCCGGTAAAACAACCTGAGAGTTCAGTGTCAGTCAAAGCTGGAGGCACTGTAAACCGGGGCTGCAAAATGTCTTCTTTGTCCCCACGAGCACCTGTCTAGTGGTTCAATGGGACTGGGCCAGATGATAAGTAATCTGTGGTTTCCGTGGAAGACAATTCCCCAAAGTATTCTAAATGGAAAGCATAATGACCAACCAAACAGATTGATTCCATCTGCATCAGTGATGTGTCACATGGGATGGTGGCACCTATACTGTGTGAAGTTAATGAAAGTGCATCCTGACATGTCCATATATCTGGTCCAGGCACCTATGTGTCCATGAACGGTGTAAATAATCTGATAAACTCCATCCCCTTGTCTGCTAAAAGCAGACTTTTAAAAACTCTGCAATATGCACTACATCATTATCACATACTGAATCCTGGGCCCATTCATTCACAAACAGCCCTGTAAGCTGGCATCCTGCTGTTGACCCTTCTTGTTATTCATTCTGGGGTCCTATGTCTAATATTCAATCAAGCCAGTTTGAGAGGCTAGGGCCCTTCTGTGATGGCCAACACCACCAGAAACTGAACATAAGACATGGACACTCTGAAGTAAAGAAAATTTGGGGTAGGAAAAAGGCAACTAAGTGTGTGCTTTGCATGGTCCAAAAAGTTGGAAAACTGGGACCTGGAAGGCTGACCAGTCATTCTGAAATTTCAGGACAAACCTGGGCTCAGAAATATGCATTGTGTCTATTATGACCTATTTTCTGACCCTGAATACTAGAAACAGATACTTGTAGCTATATCTTAGCTTCTGGATTCAGGATGAAATCTCAACCTGGGTGAAGTTTGCCGCCAAATGCCCAATATAGACTGAGCCAAAACAAAGGAATCCTCAGGCAAGCAGAATCTCTTCTAGCCTGCACAATTCCACTCACCTATTTCCAACTGGAATGTGATTGGAAAATGGTGGCAAATACCTGAGGGGTCACCACAGTTCAGTCAGGGACCTTGTCCCACCCACAGGAAGTCAATGAGTGGGTGTGTCCTCCTACTGTGGCCAGGAGTAGCTCTGGGAAATCATGAGACTAGAAGGAGGGGTTGTGAGTGTCACCCACTTCCAGATCTTTTCTTCCAGAAAAGCCCTCCAGGAGGGGTTAATTAACTCTCCTGCCACTTGCCATTTACCTGGTCTGCTCTGAGAATTGTACTCCAAGCTCTGCTGTTCTTTTATTCTCTGGGGACAATCAGTGTTTCCTTCCCATTGCCACCAACTGAATTAATATTGTGAAATACTCTGAGGTGAGTGTGTTCCTCTGTTCAGAATACAAAGCCAGCAGAAGGAAGAAAATGAAAAGATTAGAGTAGATTGGAGCAGAAATAAAACCAATGAAAGTCAAAAGAAGGTATTAAGAGAGGAAAGGAGGGGAGAAGATACAAGACATACAGATAATAATTCACAAAATAGCAATAGCAAGTCCTTCCCCATTTGTAATTATTTTAAATGTAAATGGATTCAACTCCTCAATAAATAGACATAGATTGACTGCATGGGGAAAAAACAACAAGGATCCAAGTACATGCTATCTATAAGAGATTCACTTTAGATCTATGATCATACAAAGGCTGAAAGTGAAAGAAAGGAAGAACATGTCCATGCAAATTGTAACCAAAAGGTAGCAGGGGTAGCTATACTAATAGTAGATAAAATAGAATTTAAGTAAAAAACTGATACAATAGACAAAGGGGACATTATATAGTGATAAAAGAAAATATAACTAATATTTGTACATCAAATGTCAGAACTCTAAATATAAGAAGCAAATATTTCCAGAATGGAAGGGAAAATTAGAGAGAAATAAAACAAGAGAAAGAGATTTTAATACCCCACTTTCCATAATAAATGAACAACCAGAATGAATATTAATAAGGACAGAGAGGACTTTAATAACACTACAGATCAATTGGACCTCACCGATATGTACAGAACATTCCACTGAACAAGAGCCTAATATACATCCCTCTCAAGTGCACATGGAACATCCTCCAGGATAGAACACATGGTAGGCAGCAAGACAAGTCTTAAGAGGTTTGGAAAGATTGTAATTATAGAAGGCACCTTTTCTGATTACAATTGAATGAAATTACAAATCAATAGCTGAAGAACAGAAAAATCAAAAATATGTGGAAATTAAACAACACACTCTCATATAACCAATATGTGAAAGAAGAAATCACAGGGGAAGTTAAATAGTACCTTGAGATAAGTAGAAACAAAAACACAACATACCAAAGATTATGGATACAGAAAGCAGTGCTCTAATACTCCTACACCTATTTAATTAATTTAACATTTAGCTCTATTTGCCTTACATTGAGCATCAAAGAAAAAATATTTCTTTAATTTTTTTTAAAAGGTAACGTTTTTGAGCGTGAGAGATCTTGTGGCTGGTTCCTTGGAAAAGAAGACATAGAGGGCAGGCAGGCTGGGGTAATTTCAATGGATATTTCTTTCTGTTTCTGTCTTTAGTTATTCCCACCCTGAAGATCACCACCAAGCCCTCTGGGATGCAAATCCATATGCATCAGAGAGTGAATCTCACGTGCCATGTGAGCCACTTTTCTTTGTTTTTTTCCAGTGTTTTCAATAGTCTTTATTAGTGTTATGGTCTGTATTTTATTTTATTTTTTAAATTTTATTGGAATATAGTTGATTTACAATGTTGTGTTAGTTTCAGGTGTACAGCAAAGTGATTCAGTTATACATATACATATATTCATTCTTTTTCAGATTCTTTTCTCATATAGGTTATCACAGAATATTGAGTAGAGTTCCCTGTGTTATATAATAAGCCCCTGCTGATTATCTATCCTACATATAGTAGTGCGTGTATGTTAATCCCAAACTCCTGATTTATCTCTCCCCCCTCCCACGTTTCCCCCTTAGTAACCATAAGTTTGTTTTTGATATCTGTAAGTCTGTTTCTGTTCTGTAAATAAGTTCATTTGTATTGTTTTTAAAATTATATCCCACATAGGGGTGATATCCTATGATATTTGTCCTCCTCTGTCTGACTTACTTCACTTAGTATGTTAACCTCTAGGTCCATCCATGTTGCTGCAAATGGCATTATTTCATTCTTTTTTATGGCTGACCAGTAGTCTATTGTATATATGTACCACATCTTCTTTATCTATTCCTCTGTCGACGGACATTCAGGTTGCTTCCATGTCTTGGCTATTGTAAATAGTGCTACAATGAATGTTGGGGTGCATGTTTCTTTTTAAATTATGGTTGTCTCCAGATAATGTCCAGGAGTGAGATTGCTAGATCGTATAGTAGTTCTATTTTTAGTTTTTAAAGGAACGTCCGTACTGTTCTCCATAGTGACTGTACCCATGTGAGCCACTTCTACCCTTCC